>NW_020664446.1:43894643-43897726 GCF_002925995.2 Terrapene triunguis | reverse complement strand
CCTGGGGCGGCAAAAAAGCCAGAGCCGGCCCTGCTCCAGATCAAAATCAAACATACCTGCTCATGAGCATTTCTAGTAAATGCCCAGCTATGTTAGAAACTTAATACACACACCACTGTATCTTGGAGGATCATCTTCAGACACCATTGTGATGACTTGGGGAATCTGTCTATGTGCAACATATGAATTCTGGTTGGTGTTACAAAGCTGTTATGAATTATTGTATTATGGCAAGTGTATCCTCTGTGAATGGTGAATTCACCATTTGCTGAGAGGGACTGTAGCACATCTATCCCAGTCCAGATACTGTGGTGGTTTATTAGATCGTTAATGGTCGCCTGTTCAGGTAGAACCATTTTGGGACAATGGGTATGCAAAGGAGGATGTCTAAGCAAAGAAGCTAGTTTCTCCATCTTCTCTGCGGGGGAAATGGAAAATCACCAAGGAGAGAACAAAGAGCCCAGGTATTAGTATGGGGATAGATAAACTCAGGAGACTCTCAGATAAATAGGAAGCTTTGTCAGGAGAGAGGAAGAGATGGGTAGGATTTTGTGGCAGGTGGTCTGTTCTGGGTGAGCAGCCAAGGTCAGAGATGATCAGCTCACATAGAAAGGTTCCAGGAGTCTGAAGAAAAACCATGAGCTGCAGGGGAAAGATCCTGGACAGCGCAGAGAACTGGGCCCAAGCCAAAGGAATTCTTCAGAGTAGGGAGGAAATCTGAAGCATGCGTATAGATGTATTTATTATTTTGTATAGATCTGTGTGTTTCTCATTTTAACTAAGTAAAGAATAATTGTGTTTAGAATCCTGTACAAAGTCTGTCTGTTTGCTTTCACTGTCATGTACCCTTGAAGAGAGAACCTATAAACCAGAAGGCTCACACCTTTGGTGGGATTCTGGGGAATGTGATAGAGCTGCTGGGGAGGTGGCACTAGTTTTAGGGCCTAGACAATTGGTCTGCAGGGTCCCCTGCCAAGAGTAGTATGAGAGACAGATCTGGGTCTGTGCATGCCTAGAGGGCCAAAGCCAGGATGGTGCCTAAATTCTTACAAATCCCAGGAAGCTAAGGGCACGTGGGAGTCAACATTTGGTTCCTCTCACAGCAGTCTGATGAGCGTCCAGCAGGGGGAACTTGATCAGATCTGTGATAACCATAATATTCTTTAACAGCTGTTTGTAAAAGACTGAGATTTTGTCGTCTTGGTTTTGGACCATTTTTAAAGATGAGCAGAAACACTTTCTAGCTGGAACATAAGTGCAGGGTTCTGTATGTGTTTCAGTGGTTAACATCATACATCTGAAGAAGTGAGGTTTTTTTACCCACGATAGCTTATGCCCAAATAAATGTGTTAGTCTTTAAGGTGCCACCGGACTCCTTGTTTTTATCATTAACAACTAAACCCTTATAGGGAACTGTATTCACATTAATGCACTCTGTGCTACTGAAGCTGTTGAGTGTTGCAGGAGCATTATGGAATATTGAACTCTGGCATTGGCAGAAAAGAAAAGAATCTCTTGCTCTAGTTTATTTTAGAAGTCATATACAGTAGTTGTAATTCTTGTAATCTAGCATGATCTTTTAATTTATGTGGAGTTTAAATTAAAACAAAATAGGAAATGCTTTGTGCCCTTTCAAACATTTTGTTTCTTTTCTGTTTTTCATGTCCCCAAATATGTGATCAATATTTCCCTAGAACTTCAAAGCTTTTTTTTGAGATGCTAGGTGTAATCCAGTTTTTCTTTTTAAAGTTTCTTTTTTTAAATCATTCACTTATTAATTCCGAATATATTTGTCCTCTTCCACGCAGAAGAAATGTTATTTTATCAACACATGCCATAAAAACCTTAGGACTTGCTAAACACGGCAATTTTCTTGAGCTCTTGGTGCTGTATAAAACTGAAGATGACACTGGTTCTCTAAAGAGTGTAGGATCTAAATGAAAACAGTTTTAGATACATAATGCATTAGATTATTAGATGTAGTCCTAATCTAATGTTAGTTTAGACAGTAAATGGTCTGTGTGAAACATATCAGTGGGAAGTCGGAAACATATCAATAATAAGAACATAAGAGCGGCCATACTGGGTCAGACCAAAGGTCCATCTAGCTCAGTATCCTGTCTTCCGACAGTGACCAATGCTAGGTGCTCCAGCGGGAACGAACAGAACAGGGAATTATCAAGTGATCCATCCCCTGTCACCCATTCCCAGCTTCTGGCAAACAGAGGGTAGGGACACCATCCCTGCCCATCCTGGCTAATAGCCATTGATGGACCTGTCCTCCATGAACTTATCTAGTTCTTCTTTGAATCCTGTTATAGTCTTGGTCTTCACAACATGCTCTGACAAAGAGTTCCAAACTGACTGTGCGTTGTATGAAAAAATACTTTCTTTATCTTACCTTGTTTGGTATTAATTTATAGCAAGCTAAGTGGTTAGGGGAGACTTTCCAGGAAGAGACTGCATGGGCTTGGTAAATAAATAAATAACAAAACAAATAAATTGCCACACAGAGTGTTAGGTGGAAATCCTGAACTATCGTGCCTTCTTAAGTCTGAAATGTGTGAAGACTCCTCCTTGAATAGCAGCTGGAGCCTGGAATTCGCAGTGATTGAGAACTCAAATACCAGTAAACCAGAATATTCGTATCTTTGTTACATCTTCTAGCTTCCTTCACATGCCTTTAAAGGGCAAAGAGTGTCTGCATACAGTAGAGCAGGGGTAAGCAACCTTTCAGAAGTGGTCTTCATTTATTCACTCTAATTTAAGGTTTCGCGTGATGGTAATTCATTTTAACATTTTTAGAAGGTCTCTTTCTATAAGTCTATATTATATAACTAAACTATTGTATGCAAAGTAAACAAGGTTTTCAAAATGTTTAAGGAGCGTCATTTAAAATTAAATTAAAATGCTGATCTTACGCCACCAGCCTGCTCAGCTCGCTGCCAGCCTGGGGTTCTGTTCACCTAGGCCGGCAGCGGGCTGAGCAGGGCCTACGGCCAGGACCCAAGACCTGGGGCGGGGGGTGTGTTTCAGGGGTCAGGGCAGAGGGCTGGGGGAGGGGGTTCAGGGCAGAAGGCTGG
>NW_020664446.1:43888389-43894543 GCF_002925995.2 Terrapene triunguis | reverse complement strand
TCAGGGCAGAGGGCTGGGGTGTGTGGGAGGTGCAGGGCAGAAGGCCGTGTGTGTGTTGGGGTGTGGGGGGTTCAGGGCAGAGGGCTGAGGGTGTGTGGGGGTTCAGGGCAGAAGACTGGGTGTATGTTGGGGTGTAGGGGGTTCAGGGCAGAGGGCTGGGGTGTGTGGGAGGTGCAGGGCAGAAGGCTGGGTGTGTGTGGGGGTTCAAGGGTCAGGACAGAGGGCTGGGGTATGGGGAGTGCAGGGCAGAAGGCTGAGTGTGTGTGGGGGGGTTCAGGGCAGAGGGCTGGGGCTGCGGGGCAGAAGGCTTGGCGTGTGGGGGGTTCAGGCAGAGGACTGGGGGTATGGGGGTGTAGGGCAGAAGGCTGGGTGTGTGTTGGGGTGGAGGGGGTTCAGGGCAGAGGGCTGGGGTGTGTGGTGGGTGCAGGGGAGAAGGCTGAGTGTGTGTGTGGGGGGGTGCAGGGCAGAAGGCTGGAGTGCTCGGTTCGTGGGGGTGCTCCCAGCCCCCTGCCCTGAGTGGCTCATGGCAGGGGGCTGGAAGGGATATGCCCTGTTCCACCTCCTTCCCCCAGGCTCCGTCCCTACCTCTCTCTGCCTCCTCTACGGAGCTGTGTGCACGCTGCCACTCTTCCCCCTCCCCCTCGCTAGGGCCATCAGCTGATTGGCGCAGGGACGGAGAGGAGGAGGGGCCGGAAAGCACCATGCTGGGGGAAGAAGCGGGAGGGGGGGAAGCTTGGCTGCTGCAGAACCAAGCTTCTGCCTTTGCAGGGGAGAGCGGTGGGCGGGGGGGCTGAGTGGGGCTGGAGGCCGGGACCGCGGCAGGGAGCTGCGTGCCAATCAAAATCGGCTTGCGTGCTGTGTTTGGCACGCGTGCCGTAGGTTGCCGACCCCTGCGGTAGAGCTAGACTGAAAGGTGATAGCAAGTAGAGCCAGATAACTGGCTAAGCGGGTAGTAGCAGTGGTCTTTATTTGATATGTATTAGAAATGAATTTCAGTATTTTTTGTTCAAAATTATAACTTTGAGAAATGGTTTAGGAAAAACACATATAGAATCTGTTTGATCTCTAGTATCTGTGGGCAGAGAACAAGGCCTATCTTGACAGATTAGTTAAATTCTTCACCTTTCCACAAATAATTGATTACTTTAAAATGTCTAGAAGTTTTCGTTCTCTAAGTTTGTGAGGAATGCAATGCAAGAGCCTTCAAGCAAATGCCTGACCTCTAGCTTTCTCTGTTCTGCTCCCAGTAGGTTCTGTACTATAAAGTGCAGCAGTAATAGTAAGGAGAAGATCTAACAACATTTATCTTTTCAAACATTCATCCCTCTCTTTAAAAAAAACAAGATACCCACAACCCTCAAACCTTTGCTCTCTATGGATATGCTGAACATGTACTGTGTAATTCCTTTCATTATTAGCAATGTTTTGAACATAAAGCTTCTATACAATCGCATTCTCAAAGTAAAACTCAGGAAAGAGTTGTAAGTAGATTAAAAGATGTAATAACTGATCCTGTAAATAATGAGGCTGACCATTTTCCACTGTGTGCGTAATTCTGCAATTAATTACTTGTTAATTTTAATGAGTAACAGTTATGTAGTAGCCAAAAATTCCAGAACACTCAAAGGGACATTGGCAGCTTAGCAAATAAAGTTATGAAGACTTTGATAACGGGCATGCTGCTTAACTTTAAATTCTAAATTCCACACATCATGCAGACTCAAAGATGCACACTATTAAATTTTGTGCGTACTGTAACTCCATAGGACCTATAGATGCCATAGGCTTTTTATGCAAGAGTGGGTTAAAATTGGAAAGGCTATAGATTCTGAAGTCTCCTTACATAGATTTGTTTTAAATCTTTTCAAACAACAAAGCTGAAGTTTGAAATATCTTCCTGGTAGTTTAACTAAGTACACTTTAAACATAGAATGTCTTGCAATCTGCCTATAACTAACTGGAAATCCTGAGTTTCTTTATCAAGTTCACTAGAGGAAGTGTACTTTTCTAATTTTCTGACCTCTCAGAGTTAGTTTTAGCTCAGGTAATGGATATTTTACAGCTGGGGTAGGCAACCTATGGCATGTGTGCCAAGGGTGGCACGCAAGCTGATTCTCAGGGGCACTCACACTGCCCGGGTCCTGGCCACCGGTCCGGGGGCTCTACATTTTAATTTAATTTTAAATGAAGCTTCTTGAACATTTTAAAAACCTTATTTACTTTACATACAATAATAGTTTAGTTATATATTCTAGACTTATAGAAAGAGACCTTCTAAAAATGTTAAAATGTATTACTGGCACGCAAAACCTTAAATTAGAGTGAATAAATGAAGACTCGGCACACCACTTTTGAAAGGTTGCCGACCCCTGTTTTACAGAGAAGCCTGCATTAGTAACTTGGTGTGGTAGCTATTTTTAATTTTGTTAAAGTACAAATACATTTGTATTCTTATAACATTAATTTTATAGGATTCTACTGGTGGCATCCTGATCAGGAAAAGGATGCTGTATGCACAATGTGCGGGGAAGTCAGAGGCAGCTAAGTATAATAAAACAATAATAAAGGGTGATTTCAACTACTTTTATATAAACTGGTCAAATGTCAGCATGGGAAAAGGTTCAGAGAAGCGATTTCCATACACCTTAAAATGGTTGCTTCTTGCAACAGTTATTCTTAACTTAGTTCTAAAGAACTTATGAATTGATTCAAAAAGTAATTATAGCTGAGCAACTAACTCATAAGTGACCATAATATAATTAGCTCAACATCCTCGAGGGAGAAATCATACCAAAAACTGGCACTGTGACATTAAACTTTAAAAAGGAGGTTTTAAAAATAAGAACAAGCTAGTCAAAAAGACCCTATGTTAAAGGTGAGTGAATTTAAATCCTTTGGCTCAGCATGCAGTTTATTTAAGCATACTATAATAGTCAGACCTCTGCCCAAGAAGGAAGTAGAAAGGCAAAGGAGAAAAAAAGGGTTGTTAAATGGCCAGGTTCAAGAGGCTGTTTGAGTGAAGCAGGTGTCCTTCAGATCAGTGGTTCTCAAAGCTGGTCTGCTGCTTGTTCAGGGAAAGCCCCTGGCGGGCCGGGCCGGTTTGTTTACCTGCCCTGTCCGCAGGTTCGGCCGATCGCAGTTCCCACTGGCTGCAGTTCGCCGCTCCAGGCCAATGCGGGCTGTAGGAAGGGCAGCCAGCACATCCCTCTGCCCGCGCCGCTTCCCGCAGCCCCCATTGGCCTGGAGTGGCAAACCGCGGCCAGTGGGAGCCGTGATCGGCCGAACCTGCGGACGCGGCAGGTAAACAAACTGGCCCGGCCCGCCAGGGGCTTTCCCTGAACAAGCAGCAGACCAGCTTTGAGAACCACTGATTCAGAAAATGAAATTTCAAGCCTAGTAAAGGAAATGAAAAGGCACAAATTGTGTCAAGTAAAATATAACATGAAAGTTAATTGTTAAAAGGGGTTTTGAAGAATAAATAGCCAAAGACATAAAAATAAATAACAAGAAATATTTTAAGTATATTAGGAAACCTGAGACAGAGTCAGTTGGTCCATTGGTCTACCAGGGCATAAAGAAAGATACAGACATAACAGAGAAGCTGAGTGATCTTATCTTTATCTGCCTTCAGCGCAGGAAGTGATGAAGAGATTCTGCATTTGGACCTACACTTCTCAGGTAATAAAGCTGAGGTGCTGTTAGAGTTCCAAGTGTCAGAATAGGAGGTGCTAGAACAAATTTGATTAAAATTAAGAGCAAGAAATCACTAGGATTTACTTGATAGTATATGTGCAAGAGTTCTGAAGGAATTTAAGAATAAGGCAGTTTAGTTTCTAGTGAAAATATCCAATCTGTCATTGAAATTGGCTACGCTTCAATAAGACTGGAGAGTGGGAAATGTTGATCGTGTCTGGGGGGGGGGGGGGGGGGGAAGGGTAGCAGTGATGCTAGGAGTTGCAGTCTGGTGAGCTTTACTTCATATTTAGGATAAAGGTTTAAAAATAGAACTAAAAGTACCTAGATCAGGGGTCTCAGACTCAAATGACCACAAGGGCCACATGAGGACTAGTACATTAGCCCGAGGGCCGCATTTACTGATACCTCCCCCCCGCTGCCTTCGGACCCGCCCCCACTCCACCCCTTCCATGAGGTCCCGCCCCTGCCCCGCCTCTTCCCACCCCTTCCCTGCCCCTATTCCAACCTCTTCCCCGAAATCCCCACCCCAACTCCGCCCCCTCCCTGCCCCCAGGGGGTGCAGGAGGGTGGTGGGGTGTGGCAGGGGCTCAGGGCAGGGAGTTGGGGTGCGACAGGGGACTCGGCAGGGGGTCGGGGTGTAGGAGGGGTGCAGGGTACAGCAAGGGGTTCAGGGTAGGGGTACAGAGTGCAGCAGGGGGCTCAGGGCAGCGGGTTGGGGTGTGGCAGGGGTTTCAGGGCAGGGGGTCGGGGTGCAGGAGTGGTGTGGGGTGCGGCAGGGGGTTCGGCTGCAGGAGGGGTTCACGGGGCGCGCTCCGGGCCGACGCGCACTGAGGGCAGGGCAGGAATTGGGAACTGCGGCCAATGGGAGCTGCTGGGGGCAGTGCCTGAAGCAACAGCAACACACACACCCCTGCGCCCCTCCTCCCCCAGGTTCCGGCTGCTTCCCGGAGTGGCGCAGGGGCAGGGCAGGTGAGCAGCGAGCCTGCCCTGCCCCCGGTGCAGGGAGGGCGGGGGGGCCACGAGGAGCTTGTGGGCCGCATAAAATAACCCCGCGGGCCGCATGTTTGAGACCCCTTACCTAGATGAATATGACATGTTGGGGACAAACCTGCAAAGCTTTTGTAACTTACTTGGAATGTCAAAAAGCCTGTGACAAAGTACCTCACAAAATGCTCTTAAAGAAGCAAAGTAGTCAAGGAATGAGAGCTAAGGTACTGTCCTCTGACTAGAGATTGGCTAAGAGAGACAAAGTAAAGAATAGGAGTAAATAGTCAAATTTTCAACTATGCTAGACTGGTCAGAAGGGGAAAGGTCAGAGGTAAATTTGGGGATCATCTAAATAAAGTGCATATATACAGAGAGAGATGAGAAGAGACCGGAGAATAGATCCCTATGGGGATTCCAATAGATAGGAAGATGAAGAGCCCCTAAAGGTGATGCTGAAAAAACAATTAGAAAGAATAATAATCAGGAGAAACAGATTCATGTAAGTGTAGAACATAAATGGTGAGTGCTCAGTTGTGTGAAAGTCAACAGAAAGATCAAGAATAATTAAAGAGAAAAGCTCTTTGACTTAGCTGGGAGGAGGTAATATTGTTTTATTATGTAGCATACTATCTAGAGGTCCCAGTTAGGGATCAGGGCTCTGCTGCCCCTAGGTGGTATACAAACATTAAGGCTAGATCTGTGCTATGGACTTTTACTGGCACAGCTCTGTTGGTCAGTGGTATGAGGAGTTGTGATCCCTGACTGACAGAGCTGTGCAACAGAAGTCCCTAGTGTAGATGCAGTTTTACCAGAAAAGTGCAGCCTTGTTGGTATATCTTGTTTCATGTGTGGGGGGTGGCTTTACCATACTGGTAGAAAGTGCAGCTTTGCTGGTGTAGCTGTGCCCACAGTAGGGGCACTTTGCCAGTATAGTAGGTCAGTATTCCTTTAATAGTAAAGTTCTCCTAGTGTAGACACGGCCTTAGACACAAGATTCTAACTGTGAGGGGAAGTTAGGGTTACCATATTCAAACATTTAAAAAAGAGGACACTCCATGGGGCCCCGGTCCCGCCCCCGGCCCTGCCCCAACTCCGCCCCTTCCCCGCCCCAACCCCACCCCTTCTCCACCCCCATTCCAACCCCTTCCCCAAAGTCCCTGCCCCAACTCTGTCCCCTCCTCTGAGCACCCTGCATTCCCCCTCCTCCCTCCCGCTCTGATCTTGGTTGGGGGGTTGCTAAGTGCTTCCCTGCTCCCCACTCGCCCCGCAGCCACTATGCCCTTGCCTGCCCTGCTCCTCCTCGCCCTGCAGCCTCTGCACCGCCTGCCTGCCCTGCCCCTGCAGCCTCTGCGCCCCCCCCCCGCCCCTGCAGCCTCTGTGCCCCCTGCTCCCCACTCGCCCTGCAGCCTCTGCGCCCCCTGCCTGCCCTGCCCCTGCACCCCCTGCCCCTGCAGCCTCTATGCCCCTGCCT
>NW_020664446.1:43834854-43888289 GCF_002925995.2 Terrapene triunguis | reverse complement strand
CCCCCCCTGCAGCCTCTGCTCCCCCCCGCTCACCCGGCAGAGGGAGAAATGCAGGCTCCACGTGGAATCACACACTGCCGGCTGCTCTGTGGGGGAGGAGGGAGCGGGGGAGGGGGAGGGACTCTGGCTGCTAGAGGCCCTAGTGGCTGCGAGCGGCTTTCAATCAGGCCAGGCGTCCAATCAGCCGCGCCGCACTCCGCAGGAGGGGAAATCCCGGACATTTCTACTTCATTAGAAATCCCCCCCGGACGGCCATTTAACACTGAAAAAGCTGGACATGTCCGGGGAAACCCGGACGGATGGTAACCCTAGGGGAAGTAGAATAGTTTAGGCCAGGTCTACAGCACAAAGGTTTGCTAGCATAGCTGCATTAGCTAGGAGCGAGCGAGAGAGGAAAAAGAAATCACACTGCCTAGCTGACATGGCTATGCCAGTAAAACCTCCAGGGTAGATATGACTATGGTGATAGAGTTCTTCTTTGGCTTAGCTAACGACCTCAGGGAGGTGGTGTTACTGTGCAGGCAGACAAACTTATTTTGCGGCTTATGCTGCATCTACTCTTTGGCTCTGCTGGCATCATTATATTGGCCAAGGCTCTATAATGTAGACAAACCCTTAGAAAGGAAGAGAGTGTGCTTAAAGTCAAGAGGTATGTTGTAGTCCCAATGCCTTACTGCTTAGGATAATATATAACACTGACCTTTTAAGTTTTATAACTGAATTTAGATTCATGGACACACTTAATGTCAAACATTAAGTGTATTTCCTGCTCTCCACACTCTTCTCAAAGCTACTTCTGGAAAGTCCAAAGAGGAATTTAGGGGTTTCATTTTTTATTTTTATTTTTTGAGAGAGAGAGAGCTCTAGTGAATAGAATATTCTCACCATGCATTCATAGGTTATTTGAGTGCTGTTCTAGTTCACTCAGGGCTTGGGGTTGGCGCCACTGTATTGCATTTTCTGTTCAAAGTCTCCCCTGCACCGTTCTGCTGGTACTCGCTGATGCTGCAGGGTACAAGTTAAGGCATTCAACTGTTGCAGTCAGTGTTGGCACCAGGAGATACAAAATAACAAAGGGGAGAAAAATGGAAAGGCTGGCAAAAACGTGGCTGATGGGAATGTGTACAGATCTAAACCAGTTGTACTTAGTGGCCAGGTCAGCTATTTCATAAAATATATTATTCTTTTTGTGAGTTCAGAAATGAGGCCCAGTTGACGCGTAGCTTGTAAGGGGGATCTTGAAAGTAAAATTTACCCGGTAGCTGCTCAGAATGCTTAGCTTTTTCTCTTGATTAGTCATGTTAACTTTTACAATAATATTTAGTTCTTCATGTTTTCAGAGCTTTAGGAATATTAGATATGAGTAGCAGTAATTAAAGGACAGATCATGAATGTGTGGATAATGGGCAAGGCATGTCTAGTAGAATGTGTGCAATCTTCTATTCAGTTGCAGATGGAAGTGCACCTTTTTTGCCACCATGGCTCTTAATTTTTAATAAGTGCTAAATTCATACCTGACATAAGCAGATGCAATTCTAATGTAACCCTGTATCTGCTTTTCAGAGTTAAGGTTTATTACACTGTTCTTAGCTTGCTTTCTGATGTTTCAGTATTCTTGGAACGTATATATCTTTTGCATGGTACCATGTGCTACAATAGCCAAGTATATTGGGTAAGTTGGAGTGGCTGCTCCAACTCTAGATATATTAACATATATTGGTCTGACCATTTTTATTTGAATACTTCTGAAATGGATGAATAGTTTTTGTTTTTAGATGTTTAAAGGTGGTGACCCTTTATTTTAAAGGTAAATGAGGTTTTAATTTGTAATGCTTTTAAAATTATAGTAGACTGTCAGGGCTTTTATAATTAAGATTAAAACCAGATTTCCATTTAAATTTATTTAGGTTTATATCCTATAGCATGGGGTCTAACCTGGTTGGAATTTGGTATTCGTCATTTTATACACTGAAAAGTTTTCTGGCTGGTATCTTGGTTCTAAGTGTTAATCTTCCTAAGACAACTTGTTCTTCCCTTTTCCCCCTAAACTCTCAAATTCAAATATTGATTTGTGAATTCTCTTCTTGAGTCCCCCCCCCCTTTTTTTTTTTAAACTAAGGCTAGGGGATTGAAGTGATGGGAATGCATTGATTATTATTTGTGTTTAGACTTCCATTACTTGAAGTATTTGCAGTCATGTTTAGCAAACTATAAAGGGATGATTAGAGAGAAGGGAGAAATGCAGAACAATAGAGAAGAAACTGTTGCCTGAGTAAATATGTAGTCAGGTTTTCATAAACCACTCCATTTGCCATATAGGCAATTAATATTCTAGTCTTCCTTTCTATTAAGTTAAAGGGAAGCTGTCAAGACTGGTGCCTAAAATTAGTCCGATAATTTCTGTTTAGGTTTGTAAGCATAAACATTATTGTGCATGTGTGCACTATTCTTATGTAGTTCATATCCTGACTGCACAGTTCTGCCTTTTTAAAGGACTTCTTGTATGCTATCAATACTCTACTTGCTCAAAATAATCTGATGGGCAGAGTGGAAGGATAACATGATGTAGGTGCTTGTCACTTGACATGATGTATGTGCTACTGAGCAACTGAAGGGGAAATCTGGTAATAGTACCACAACTCCTATAGGAGCCGTACTGCCTGATGGGGAGGATGGTCAGAGCAATAACACACAGCTCCATGCAGCATATCTCTTCTGATCTAGGCGCTGTCTTCCCTATGAACATGTGGGGTTGGGAGCCTTCATCCCCCTGGTTCCTCTTTGATTCTTGGTGCAGTCATCTTGAGGAGAATTTTCCAGGAAACTTTTTCGTGTGAAATTTGTAGAATTTTCTGTCTTCTGGCCACTATCAGCTGCAGGGGGGGTTCCAGCCCTGTCTTAAATATATTTCATTATTATATATTAAAAAAATTATTAAGCAGTTTGGAAACTGGCATATTCTCTTTGATTGGTCTAACATAACATTAGTGTCACGGATTGTGGTCAAAGAAGTAATAAGTGATTTGAACAAGCCTTTGACAAAATCTCCAGATTAATAGGAAACTAAGTGGTCATGGTTGAAGCGCCTGATGTAGAAAATCTGAATTCCAAGACTTAATGCAAATAGAGATTTGAAAATGTTTGTTGTACTAGTAGTACAAAAGGGGGGGTTGTGGAAGCAGAGAAGGAACTGACAGGAAGGAACTGCAATGCATGACAGTTCGTTAGCAAGAGTCAGGCTAACTGTAACCCTAATAACGCGAGATTTGTAGAAGCGAGGATTGTGTGAGGCGAGTGGGAAAGAACTGTGTGAGAAGTTGTTGCGACCTTGTGTAGATAATGTGTAGAAAATATTGTATGTAGACTAGAGTCAAAACAAGTGAGAAAAATAAGATATCAAGATGGCCTATGTATAAACAAAATGCAGCTGTTGCTTATTATTGTCTGTAATGAAAGGTATAAAGGTTTGCTGTAATTGTTTACCTGTAGAGAGACCTGCTTAGCTCTCTCCCTCTGCGCAATTGTGAGAGAAAATAAAGTATCTGACTTGCTGTACCCAAACAAAAAGTGAGAACTCTGTTATTCTCCGACAAGCACGAACCATTAACAAAATAAATAAGATAAGTTTTAGTAAATGTATTTTCAAATTAAGTTAAAGCTTTTCCCTGCAAAAAAGCAAATGCCAAAACTGTTAGAAAACTTCTGCTTAAAAATTTTGTACCACAATTTGGCATCCCTGTAAGTATCAACAGTAACCGTAAAACTCATTTTACTGAACAAATTGTAAAAAAGTTATGTGCAGCTTTGCAAATCCAACACAACCTTCACTGCCCCCACCATCCGCAGTCTGCCGGGGCAGTAAAACGCCAAAATAAAATTCTAAAAAATAAACTGGCCAAAATTTATGCTAAAACAAACTTAAAGTAGCCAAATTCTCTTCCTCTGGCACTAATAAGTATAAGGGCCACTCCCAATCAAAAAACTAAACTCGGCCCTCATAAAATTTTAACAGGACGCCCAATGCAACTACCAACTGCGCCCCCACTGACCCTGATATATATATAATGATATAATGTGTGTGTGGGATGTAAACCATTATGCTTTGGGTCACAGCCTACCATTAACTAACAAGAGTAGTAACTGTGCACTACAGGTTTTCTTGCACCTTCCTATAAAATATCTGAGATGGGCTTCTGTCAGAGACCGGATACTGGGCTAAATGGGTCACTGGTCTGATTCAGTATGGAAATTCCTCTGGAATCACTTGAGATGACTGTCATCCCCAGTACTAGGCTCAATGTCAGTTGTAATTAAACTTAACGAACGTAAGAGTGTGTTCATGATGACAAGCACTCATTTTTTTACAAACATTTAGACCCACATTTTTTAAGGTGTTCTGCTCAGTGTGGCAAGGCCTAAATAGACAGCTTTCAAAAATGACTTAGCAGCTCAAGTACCACTGACTTTCAGTGAGATCTAGGCTGCTAAGTCAAGTTAGGCAATGCCTAAATACGTTTTAAAATCTGGGCCTTAGACTGAGTTGAAGAAAATAATTGCAGTCTTTTTTAATTCTATTTGAACAAAGGTTAATCTGACATGTCAATTAAGTTAAGAAATTCTAAATTTTTATCTTACAGGTGAAGTCCTGAAAATCTTAAATAAGTTTTACAAGCGGAAAGAAATGCAGAGACTGGGAGGAGAAAATGGACTGGATGGTAAGAAAGATGTAATTTGTGGCACCAACCATATTTTAAAATGAAGTTATTATCTGGATGTTTTTTCCTTTCTAGTAGAATAACTCACACACATTCTACATCAAACAAATATGTCATCTTGGGTTTTGCCTTATTTTTTAGCTGTTTTTAGCAAAACTGTTACAGGCAAACCCTGCAGCTTGCTTTTCTTTTTTAATCTGAATGTTTGTGTACAAAAGATCTGAGAAATATATTATGAAAAATATATTATTTCTAGTTAAGTAGCTTGATTTAAATTGACATTTTGCATGGTCTGTTGGGTATTTCAAAGTGAAACTTTGTATGTAACAGTGAAATTTTTTTTTCTCCCTTTCCACAGCTCGTCTTTTTCACCAAGCATTTATAAGCTTTAGAAAGTATATTATGGAGTCCAGTTTCCTGAATGCTGATGTACACATTATTCTAAATGATATATGTTGTGGTGCAGGCAAGTATATAGAACATCTTTTAAAATAAAACTTAGTTCGTGAATATTTTTACTTCCTGCTCTGGCTTGTATAAAGATAAAGAAAACTGGGTCTGAATCTATGAGGTGCTCGATTTCCTTGAAGCCCACTGAAGTGGGAATGGAAGGAGTGGAGATGTACTTCACTTTGTGGGATCTGGCCCTTTAGCACTTATTGCTCTCCAGACCACCATGAAGATGCATCCCTTCCACAAAAGTATCTATTTCTTGCAAGTTACAAATTTTTAAGAAAAAGACTTGACATGTTCACTTTTTCCATTCCATATATTTTTCTGTTATGGCTTTACAACTTCTATGATCTTTAAGGGACTGTTTGAGAATATTCTGATGGATTACTAGTTTTAATATTGCTTACTTTCTCTTGAGTTTTTTAGAAGCTGGAGAGTATGTATACTTTTGATCCTTTGCTTTGTTTCTTTCGTGTGGTTTTTTTTTGGTCAGTACTGACACTGGTATACATGTTCTGGTACTTACATTCTGTAACATAATTAATAATGCCTGTGCCTATGAAGAGGAGATGCTAATTGATGGCTATAGAAACAGCACAGAAATGCACACAGCTCTTCTTTAGTATATGTTCTGCAAAAACAGTAGCGTTGCTTTATTTTTAAATGGTGGCAATTCTAAAGTGTTAAACGTGACAAAAGTTCTCTATACTTGAAATATAATTTAACCTACTGTACTTTAAATTATGGACCCAAAGTATTTGCTAGCATCCTTTTAAAATTCTCATAAGCTTCTAAAATAGTATATGGTGGCACATAAAATATTTGTCAAAGCAAGTTGAGGAATGAGCTTCACCCTGTAGCAAACCATATATGAGAAAGTTTCAAACTCATCTTAATTTTAGTACAAAATACTCAGTTATGGAAGTCATACCACACTAATTGAAGAGTATCAAAAATAAATTTTTATTTGGTTTATCCTAAACAAATAATCCTAAAAATCTGCCTATTCTGGAAATCTTCTGTAACAAAGTTCAGTAAGATGCTATGGAATAGCCAGTCACTGTATTGAAGTTAGATTTTTTTTTCTTGGGGTTTTTTTTTTTTTTTTTTTTGGATACTAGATTGTATTGCATTATAGGCTTAATGAGTCTATATTATAATATTACTTTTACTTTTTTCAAAAAACCCATCTCATGAACCCATGACTTGTTAATAGTAGCAAACTTTCTTAAAAGTGTTTGTCTTCTAGGTCACGTTGATGATCTCTTCCCATTTTTTCTGAGACATGCTAAGCAGATCTTTCCTATGCTGGACTGTATGGATGATCTGCGCAAGATCAGCGACTTAAGATTGCCACCCAACTGGTTAGTTTATTTAAGTGTCAGACTTTCATATTATTGCTGTCAGTGACAGCAGTTTTCATGCTAAAGACTATACTAATTTCATTGTCTGGAAGATGTTGTTATAGCCAGTTATCAGAATTGATACTGTGCATACCTGGCTACTAGTATCAAGACAAATTGGAAATAATGTATAGCTAAGAGTAACAGGTTTTGATTAATCCAGTACGGTTTAGTAGTTAAAGCTTTGCTATATAATATCTAATCCTAAAATGGAGCTCAGTCTCATGTCTGTGGTAGTCCATTCTTTGGTGGGTAATGATTTCAGAAAAACATGGAGAACCTTGAAATCAAGGGTCATAGTAACATAGAATCATACAAGTATAAGGCCCAAAGGGACCTTGAAAACTCAAGTGCAGCCTCCTGCACTGTGGCAGGATCAAATAAGCCTAGACTGTCCCTGACAGGTGTTTGTTTGAACCTTTTCTTAGAAACTTCCAATCATAGGGATTCCACAACCTTCCTTGGAAGACTGTTCCTGAGCTTAACTACCCTTTATAATTAGAAATTTTTTACTAATACCTAACCTAAATCTTCTTGCTGCAGCTTAACCACATTACTTCTCCTCCTGTCTTCAGTGGGTATGGAGAGCAATTGGTCACTATCCTCTTTAAAGCAGCCCTGAACACATTTGAAACTGTTCCCCCCGGGCCCGGTTTTTAAGCGTTTCCTCATATATCCAGTTTTCCAAACCTTTTCTCATTTTTTTGCTCTCCTCTTGACTCTCCCCAATTTGTCCACATCTTTCCTAAAGTGTGGTGCTCAAAATTGGGCAGCAGTGCCAAGTAGAGTGGACAATTACCTCCTGTGTCTTATATACAACACTCCTGTTAATACACCTTGGAATGATATTAGCCTTTCTTGCAGCTGCACTGCATTTTTTACTTTTATTCAATTCGTGATCTGCTATAACTCCCAGATCCTTTTCAGCAGTACGACCACCTAGCCAGTCATTCCCTACGTTATAGTTGTGCATTTGATTTTCCTTCCTAAGTGAAGTACTTTGCCCTTGTCTTTATTGAATTTCCTCTTGTTGAATTCAGACCAGTTCTCTAATTTGTTAAGTTTGTTTTGAATTCTAATCCCATTCTCCAAAGTGCTTGCAACCCCTTCAAGCTTGGTGTCATCCGCAAGTTTTATACGCACACACTCTCCATTATCCGGGTGATTAATGAAATGACACATTTGCTGGAGAGTCAGGTATGGGCAAGAATTGTTTCTAAGAAAAACCAGTTTTGTGGATGCTTTGGACCTGGGCTTCATGACATAAAAGTTCAACAATGGCTGTCAGACCACTTTTACAATCCTTTTGTGCCAGGAGTCAGACTTCTTTGATGTGATGTCTGTTACTATCAGTGTTCTTTGCCAAAGAATTAAAATTAAAATGAGAGGGCTTCAGCTATGAGATCGTTGTTCCATTATCTGACATGCTTTCTTTCTCCTCCCCTGTTAAATAATTTTAGCTTGTTGATAGAAACTACCTCTATACAAAGCTGTCTTTTACTCACATCCTAATCAATAGATATTAAGTCAAAATCTAAAAAGTAAATAAAAAAGAATGCAGTAGTAAGACAATACTAGTAAGAATATTATTTGTTGACAATGGTATTCACATATTCAACTTTAAACTTTCTGAAATGTGAAATGGTCAAGAGATCTACTAATATTTGAGGATTATATTGAAACCTCTTTGTACTTGATTGAGTTTAAGAACTATCTCCTCCCAGTCTTTTGTTTTATTAAATGACAATTTAAAATAAACGGGCAACTAGCACAAATTCACTTGGGATTTCACCCAACTCTGTATCTGGATGATAGATTATAATTATTTTTGTCTTTGTTTTGTGTTTTAGGTATCCAGAAGCCAGGGCTATTCAAAGAAAGATAGTCTTTCATGCTGGCCCTACAAATAGTGGAAAAACTCATCATGCTATCCAAAGATACTTGGCAGCAAAATCAGGAATATACTGTGGTCCATTAAAACTGCTGGCCCATGAGATCTTCCAAAAGAGTAATAATGCTGTCAGTGTGTTACTTAAACAATTTCTCTTCAACTTTACATGCATTCATGTCATTATACAAAATATTTTGTTTTAATAAATGTAAGTCTTTAGGATAGTCTTTGAAATAGTCTCTGCTAAAATGTAGTTTTGAATTATGATACCGTCAGTGTTCATTAATACTAGTGGTTCACAGAAAGAGATGAAACAGTGTCCAAAGAACTCCATACATTCATGCATGTAGCAGTCTATTGCCCTTCAGTCACTGGCTCACCCCTGTGCTTACATTGGCTCTTGCTAGCTTTCTTGTAGGACTGTCTGGGGACATATCAGAAAAAAACACCTAATTCAGGTTACGTTAAATAAAATACAAATTTTCATTAGCAAATTACAGAAATAGAAACATGAAAGAAAAGTTGATTTTTATATAAATCACTTTATTGGGTCACTATGTAAAGCAGTGCTAGATTTAATTGGAGAAGTGTTTTTAAACCATGAAAACCATAAGTAGTAGCAAGTTCATTTCTTGCCTTCCAGCTGCCACATGATGTCCATCTCTCTGCTAAAAGCCCTCCAGATTGGTGGACCACTCCCAGGAGCTTGTTGCATGTATTTGCAAGGAAGTACTTTTGTCAGGGGACACCATGTCTATAGAATTTCCTTTCTTTTTGGTGTGGAGGTTTATGCATCTCAGAACGTCGATGGGGGGGAGGGCATTGCTCTCTAGTCAATATATAATATAGAATTATTTATTCCTGTTATACAGCAACTTGATAAGCTAGTTTCATTTCTATTCAAAATAGCTACCCTGGCGTATACTAACTTCTCTCTTCCTGTTTTAATGTTTATATTAGTACTAGTGGGCATTGAATAAAATGTTTTACCCACTTGCAGCAAATGCTTTGATTTAAAGGGCATTGCAATGGTGTTGCTTTAGGTGGCTTGAATAAGATTTCATTAGCTCTGCTGATTGCCTCCAAAATCTTTGTAGGTCTTTTTCTCTAGCCTGTTTCCAGCTGCATAGAATTTGCAGGGAGGCAAATAGAAATGGTATTACAAAGCATTAATTTAAAAGACTAAGTATTAAAATCACCAATATTTATATAGTAATTGCATATAAATCTGTAGTAATAATCTGTCAGTAAAACATGCTGAGTTTCAGTTAATTCTTTAACAATAGTGATTTTGTAATTCTTATCATTTTAATTTCTAACATGTTTTACATTAATACAAAATTCTAATCCCTAGGATCAAACATCTGCCTTTGAATAAGTAATTTGAAACAATATATATAGTGTGTGTATGCATGTGCACCCCTTGTTAGTGGAGTTGTCATGAAAAAGTTTCCTAATCTATTGAGGATTCTTTGTGCTCAGTGTATTGTATGTTGTTGCTAATATGATTAAAGCATAAACCTCGTGGGGCTGGAGAAATACAAAGTTAAAGCATAATGATACTACATTGCAGGAACTGGGGAATGGCAGGGGAGGGGAGAGCTTCTGATTACAGAAATTAATAGTCTGTAAATGCTGCATTAAGCATATTAGAATGTAATTGAACATATTAGAACAAAATATTTACTGTACTCCATTGTCTGTCTTCTGTAAACTACTTTTGGCAGGGATTTCTCAAGGATAAATCTATCCCCGCTCTAAAAGAAATCAAACCAGAGATGGTAATCTACTAGATCACATGGATGGGTAGGAGGGAGAAAGATGTTGTTAAGATAACTTATTTTATTTAGATTTTGTTTTAGAGGAAACTATACCAAAAGGCATCCATCCAAAGTTTCGGTCACTTTGATTGACTTTTAAAAACACAGCACCATAGGAACTGCAACAAAATTGAGCTAAAAGACACTTTACACCCCTTCCTTGTCCTACCACATCTCATTTAATCAATAGACAATGATCAGTACAATTTAAACCACGCATCAGAGGGAAATTGTATCCTCAACTTCCTCCCCTCCATGTCTAGAAGGTCAACAAAATTGGGCTCCATCCGACCATGTATGTAGGCATGTAGTATGAGCTGAGGGGTGAAAACATTATCTACTTGGGTTTATTTCTGTGACATACCAGCAAACAATCCAGATATGAGCAGCTGTGTCACCCCTGCTTGGCAACCTTTGTTAACTTATAAAGCCTTGCAAAAGTAGCTCCCACCTGGGCCGTTCACAGCCTTCCATCATGCAAACCACACTGCATGTCACTGTGTAAGTGCAGCCAGCCACACTTGGGTTACACTCTGGCTTTCACCAGCCTTGGTTATACGCATGGTGACCCCAACACGCCTCCAATCCCAGATTTCCCCCCAGAAATGTATGTCCAATACTGCTCAGCCCTCTCCTGGACAGTACAAAGTATTTTAAATCTGTTATTCTTTAAAAAGAACAGTGTGCCATCTTATTATCTCAAATAGTTATTCAGACACTTTAAATTAAACACATTGGATTAGATAACCGTAAAACAAGTTTATTAACTACAAAGAGATTTTAAGTGAGTACAAGTAATGAGGCAGAAAAGTCAGAAATGTCTTTACAAGAAAAATAAAGGTAAGATATTTACTCTTACCTGACTTGACTTAAACTATATCAGATTGAAGCAAAGTATCTCACCACATGCTTTCAGCAGTGTTACTGACCAAACCCTGTAGGTCAGGACCCCGCCCCAGTGTCCAAGGAATGCTTCCTTTGTTGAGTGAGTTGCTGTGAATGCGATGGGCAGGGAGAGAGGGGGTGGTGCTTTGGGGTGTTTGTTCCTTATTTTTACAGTTTCAGTCCCTCTCTTTAAAAACATTTCCAGCTGGGCACTAGGAGACAAAGAATCTATGTGAAAGGATGTTCCCTGCTGGCTTTTTCTCACCTGTTTGAGCTTTCTTTGTTTCTGTTTATGCTTGATGACTCTGTTTACTGCTTAAATGTAAATTAAGCAGAACATACATTCCTTTGTCTAGGACAGACCTGTTGCCCAAACTGAAGTTTTCAAATACTATCGTACAAGATATGCTCTGTGCAAAGATTATTACATTACTTTGTAGGATGTGAATACAGGGGCATATTCTGTCACAATTTCTCAATTTTTTTTTCCCTTTGGAAAATATTCTAATTCTATTTTTAAGATAGTAATTTAACTTCTACTTCCTTAATTCTTTTAGAGTGTGCCATGTGACTTGGTAACAGGAGAAGAGCGTGTTCTTGTTGATCCAGAAGGCAAACAAGCAACCCATGTTGCTTGCACTATTGAGATGTGCAGTGTTACTACGCCTTGTATGTATACATGGTTATTTTCTTCATATGCATGGGTTTCTTTATATGCAATGATGCTTACACCTCTGTGTTGAAATTAGTAATAATATTTGAAATTATTAATATGGAAAACTTCCAAACACTAATTTAATCATAAATTTCTTTATTAAATCCAAAGGCCAAACTTATACAATTGCTCTAAATGTGCTTATTAGTTAGGCTTTTTAGCCAATATACTACATCCAAAAAGTAACAAAACATTTATAAGAATTTGATCAAGATACTTACAAGTGGGCTGTTAAACCCAGGGGTGCTTAGACCCATATAGGTCGCCTCCAGTGTGGTCAGGCAGGTATTAGCAATGAACCCTTTAAGAGTTTATCTTTTATATCCTTTAACAAGCAGGTGATGTCATTGCCAATTACTGACTTCAGCTAAAAAACAATTTGAGACAATTCACCCTTATTTCCAGTCTTAATCCAGATAAGATTTACAACCTCCTTTCTTCTCAAGGCATTTCCTCCCCTCCTTCTTGCTGTCCCAACAGTTTTCCCATTGCACCTGAGTTCACACAGGCTTTAACACTAGTTTGTGGGTTGGGGAAGGGTCGTGTTGGCTCATTTTAAGACAGATTGTCTGTGTTTTATTTAAAACCATCTGCAGTCACCCCTGTTGGTCAGAGGCATTCTTTTTAGAAACGTCCTGTTATCTCATTAGTTATTCTTTGAACCAGACATCTTCCCTATTTTATTCCTTCTGGCCTTACCACTTATTATTTTCAAGGCCTTCCTTCTACTTGCTAGGCAGGGTCTTTCTTTACAATGCACATATATTTCCTTAACCAAATGTAAGTTAACTCTAATTCTTTAATTTCATATTTATCCTACACCCTGTAAGAGGTTAAACTTAAGCAATTCATTCTAGTCTTGCAAGTGCTGTATGTATTCTTATTTTTAACTTAGCAATTTCTGACCTCTGCTATAGCACTGTCATCTGAGAGTTATTAAATCTGGATACTCTCAGAGCAGTCTTGGAATGCAGAAGAGACTGAATTGAATAATTCTTGTAGGAAATAACTTCAATTTTGTATTGTGCTTCTTGGAGATGTTCCTTCATATGTAGTCGTGCCATCTAGGTGCTCGTCACCTAACATCATAATTTTCTTGTTTTTAAGATGAAGTGGCTGTCATTGATGAAATTCAGATGATCAAAGATCCGGCTAGAGGATGGGCCTGGACCAGAGCACTTTTAGGTATGCCCATCAATGTTGAAGCTGAGCCATTTTACATTTAATAAACTAGCTCCAAGTGTGTTAAACTTACTTCTAATTATGTTGAATGCATTTGTTGTTTGTTTACCTGCTTGATTAGTAGAGAAGCCTCATTTTATCGTATAACCTACACTTTTGTAAATTGAAAAATTGTAATTATAGGTAATCCAGCAGAATTTTAATTTAAAACTTAGTGTTAAATGTGTGCTAGCTTGGCCAATAATAAACATTTCTGTAATCTTTTAAATTTTAGACTTGGCTGATTCCCCCCCCCCCCCCCCCCCCATGGGTTTAAGTATGAACCAAATTTCTTGCAGGCACATGTTTTCAATTTTATGGTTTTTTTCAGGGGGAACTTTTGAAATTTTTTTTTTTGTCTTCAAAGACTGGAAATCTCACATTTTTGGGGTTTTCTCTCCCCTTTCTTTTACCACTGAATTTAGCAGAATGATAAAAAAACAACATTCTCTCACCCTCCCCTAATTTTACCTCTTTCCCCACTCTGTGACTTTTGAAAAGTTAGAGTGGAAAAAGGAAACTGTAACTTTTCCATATTTGAGAAAATTTTGGGAAGTTTGAGTAGAAGAGTTAGTTTCATTTTTCCTTTTACAAGTGAAGCAGTGAAACCTTAGGCATGTGTTCCCATGTTGGGCAAATATGAAGATGATAGCAAGGCACCAAGAGGGTGTCAGCAGAATATTAACTTTTAAGATAGTTATCAAATGGATGATTTGACATTGGATAATAGTTGGTAAGGTCAAGAATTGCTCCATTAAAACTTAGCAGTGTATATAGTGGTGGTTTAGATAAATGCACAAGCAAAAGTTACAGTGACTATGGATATGTAGGAAGAAAAAATAAACAAGGAAAGAAATCTCATCCTTTATTGCCATCTTCAGTAGACAGGATTTTTTTTATTTTTTTTTGTAACCATCTCTGTCGGCTCTCAATATTGCTGATTTGTGTGAACACTTATGTTTTAACGCTTTATTTCGCTGCATTTTTTTTTTCAGGACTCAGTGCAGAAGAAGTTCACATTTGTGGAGAAGCTGCTGCTATTGACTTGGTGACAGAGCTAATGTATTCTACAGGAGAGGAAGTGGAGGTAGATCTTATACTGTCCCCTTTTTTCTCCCCTGTCCAGTGGCTATAAAGTTGTATACACTTTACTGTCTACTAAACTAGCTAAAATATTGCAGGTGTCTACTATATCCCTCATTTGAGAAAATACTGATCAAATCTACAGGAGTCCGAGCTTGTGTTTGATATGTTGGCTATGTAAGTCTCCTGAATCAAAAGGAGGTTTCTTAGAGATGTTGCAAAATTAACCTTTATTGGCAAAAATATTATTGCCCTTACCAAGAGAACAATGGATCTTACAATTTCTACTGACTTACCCAGAGAGAGTGCTAGATCTATGCTGAGGCTTCCTTTACATCCATTTTTCCTAGAGGTCACAATGCCCACCTTTTGCTCAGGTCACTTTATTTTTAGTTACTTGTTCTTAAGAAATCAAAAATCGGTAGAAGAGTATAAAATGCTAAAAGGGTTAACACATGCCAAGGAAAAAAGCTATAAAAATTAAAAAAGAAAAACAGACTAACTCCGGCTAGCTACCTCCATGTGCTCATTTGCAAGGGACATTTTACAAACATAGGTCCTGATCCTGAAAGCATTCTGCCTGCAGGACTTCCATATTGGAGAGCACATTTTTTTCTCCCTAGTTTTAATACAGTTTTACTTACATTGTATATGTTTGCAGTGGAATCTAATTTAAAAATAAAAGTGGCTTCTTTTCTGTCTCCTGAAAAGGTCTTTAAGTTCCCAGTTTGGAAATGCTCATGAGAATGTTCATTACTGTTTGGAAGGCAGAAGGGGATGCCACCTTTTCTCTTAGTACTTCTCTAAGGCACAGCATAATCTTAAAGCTATGATTGATTCTTCATATGAAGTTAAAGTTTCATAGTAATTATAAATTTTGCAAAGGATTTTTGTGTTTTGCCTTGACAAAACTGTTGTTTGATCCTAGGTCAGAAACTACAAGAGGCTTACCCCTATTACCGTGCTGGATTATGCATTAGAGTCTTTAGATAACCTCCGTCCTGGTGACTGCATTGTCTGTTTCAGTAAGAACGATATTTATTCTGTGAGTCGGCAGATTGAAGCCCGAGGAATAGAATGTGCTGTCATATATGGCAGTCTCCCACCTGGTAAGATACTAGCTTTATCTTCCTTTTAAAGAGAAGGCTCTGTTTATTGTTGCTACCATATGAAAAGTATTTAATAAAGAGATTTTACATTTTTCAAGCTCTATATCTAGATATTGAATTAAGACAATACTGAGCACATTTTCTTTGTCTTGTTTTATAATCTTGGAATTAGATCTTCATCAGCTGTGTAATATTAATTTTGTTCTTCCAACAATAACTTTTATTTTATTTTGATTTATTTAAAATGACACCCATCCATTTTTCTGGGAAAACTTGCAAAAATTAACATTCATGTTTCTTCAACTTGTTATGCTTTTGTTCAGTGACATGTAAGAGCACGCAATCTTTTTGTATAACCTCTTTTTGTGTGGAAAGTCTGTTACATAAAATGTACTTGTGATTGATTCTGTTCTAGGGACAAAGCTTACCCAGGCAAAGAAATTCAATGACCCTGATGATCCATGTAAAATTCTAGTTGCTACAGATGCAATTGGAATGGGGCTTAATTTGTAAGTACTCTGAACAGGTTAAGACTTATTTTTCAATGAGACAAGTGTGCTGGTTTTCCTTAGTCTTTGACAGTTTGCTTAATGTGGATAAAAACGCTTTATGTACAGTACCCAGTATGTGTGTACATGTGTTCTCACTAGAATTAAGTGGTGGTTGATCTGACTGGGTTGAGCTATACTTTCTAGATACTGAAAATGATCACAACAGTTAAACTGCTCATTTAGACTGCATCCTGTGTGGCACTGAGCATCTTCAATTCCCTTTCAATTCAGTGGCATTTGAGAATGCTCAGCTCCACACAGGATCAGGTTCTTGTTCTCTGATGTGAAAACTAGAGGTGTGCATTTCAGAAATCTTAGTGGTCTTAGTCAGGTCCCAGATGTTGCCATATTTTTTTGTGATGTGGTCACCACTGGACTTTGCTGAGACTGCCAACGACTGAATCAGTGGATATCTAATTACTCTGGGGGTATGTCTTCACTACCCACTGGATCGGCAGGTAGCGATCAATCCAGCAGGGATCGATTTATCACGTCTAGTCTAGATGCGATAAATCGACCCCCGAGCACTCTCCCGTCAACTCCTGTACTCCAGCGCCACAAGAGGCGCAAGCAGAGTCGACGGGGGAGCGGCAGCAGTTGACTCACGGTGGTGAAGACACCACGGTAAGTCGATCTAAGTACGAAGTTGCATAACTTAGATCGATTCCTTCTCTTATCCCCCACCCCAATGTAGACCAGGGCTAAGTATTCCTTCTTAAACAGGACTGATAGGTGTTGGCCTCGTGGTGTGGGAAACTTGCACTGCTGCTGCCCATGGTGTGTCTGTTCCATGGCTAAAGAAAGGCCTTCTGTTTCCAAGGCCTTCAGTCTGGCAACTTTGAACAGTAAATTCATATTAGAATAACATCTACAGTCTGAAGACCTCCTGCTTTGTGAAGAGAAGGGACCTTGATAGGAAAAAGGAACTCCTTCCTCTGCAGTAATTAGCTCTATGGAAATAACTTACATGACTGAAGAGAAAGTATGCAGTGTAGTTGTAGCTGTGTTGGTACCAGGATATTAGAGACACAAGGTGGGTGAGGTGGACCAACTCTCTCACCCACAGAAGTTGGTCCAATAAAAGATATTACCTCACCCACCTTTTCTCTGCAAGAGAAAGTAGTCAGTGATATTTGTCTGTTTTTGTTTAACTGTTTCAGGAGTATAAAGAGAATCATTTTTAATTCTCTAATAAAGCCAAGTATCAATGAAAAGGGAGAGAAGGAAATGGATGCAATTACAACCTCTCAGGCTCTACAAATTTCAGGCAGAGCTGGAAGATTTAGCTCTGTGTTCAAGGAAGGGGAAGTCACTACAATGCATCGTGATGACCTTGTATTGCTGAAAGAAATTTTGAATAGGTCTGTGCCTCCCATAGAGGTAAGAGTCTTAAATGTTCTGCTCTCACCAAAAGTGTTCTGGAACTGCCTTGGTATATTGTGATCCAGTATTCTTCTTCACTGTACACTGTTGAATCTGAGTAAGAAAATTGAATTGTACAGTGCCGTCATTCTGAATGCCTGGGGCATTTGCAGGTTCCATAAAACTCGTGAAGTGTCTCACTCACGTACTGCAGCTGCTCTTCTAGACTCTCTCTTCTTGAGCTTTGTTTTCATTTTGGTTCTTAAAAGTTCAGGATGGTGGTGCTCTGTGGTGGATTCCATGGGGTACAGTGATTTCTTGCATGCTGTTCTGCTGGATTTTGCTTTTGAGATAACCTTTTAAAATAACTTTCTTTTTGTTAAAAAGCAATGTTCATTTGTTCTTTTTCCTTAGACAGCTGGCCTGCATCCTACTGCTGAGCAGATAGAAATGTTTGCATACCATCTCCCTGATGCTACTCTATCAAATCTAATGGTAAGAATGATTAAACCTATAGAAACGTGAGCTTTCATTTTTAAAATCACATAAATGTTACCTTATAATTACTACTTTACTGCAATGCAATGTAATTAAAAAGCCAAGGTGCTGCTTTGTGGGTTTTTTATTAAGCAATTAGACTTTTCTGACTACCAGTGTAGTGACAACTGATGCATTCAGAATGCTCATTGTGTAACCCTTTGTGTCACTAATGTCCTGGAAGTCTCCAGGTAATCTTGTTTTGTTTTTAAGAGCATTTGTTACTGCAGCCACTGCTGTTCTCTTGTTTTGGTATTTTAAAAGTATACTTTTTGCTCTGAAGTTTGAGACATGCACTCAGATATTGAAGCAACAATAATAGTTTTGGAATCTGCTTCTTGTGGAAACTCCTCAAAACTAAACTAGTCGTCTAGAATTTTGCTTTTTTTAATCTCAAAGTCACTTTAGATTTTTCCTCTTCTGATCATGTGTACTATCTGTTGAGGCAGTGTCTTCACTAAAGTTTGGACATATGGATTCTATAGAAGCCACTCAATCCCATCATTACTTGTTTTTTTGGATTTGTTCCATCTTACTAATGAATTCACTATAGTGCTCATAGAAGTTTATTTAGGAATAAACTTTTAAAGTATAAATGAAACTTTTAATCCTGCATTTTAAAACAATCAAACAAAAAAAGGACCATGGAGAGTTAATCTTCTAAACAGATTATCAGAATTTTCAACCGTTCACACAGATTTCCTGAGTGTCTCGAGGGGTCACTAAAGTTATTAACTGAGAATACTAAGTTAACTAAGCAAAATGTATAAAGTTAACCTATTATGAAAAAGAGAGTTTTGTGCTATCCAAACAGAGGCCTCATGTAAAACTCATGCTGATAGAATAGCAGTATGTGTTTTAAGCTTCTGCTTTCTAAAAACATCAAAGCTAGTATCCAAGTATACAAATAATCTTTAAACAATTTTTTTTCCTTTCAAAGTCTAATTAAATGCCTTATTTAAAATTTTGCTGTATGATACATATCCAGCCAGGCACAGAGATCAGTGGTTGAATGTATCTGTACTGATAATGTCATACTGGTAAGAACTAATGCTGTGGACACTTTAGATTTTTTTTATTTTTTTTTAATCTGAAATATGTTTCAAGCACAAGTGGGGAGGAATTTATCTTTATACTCTTTGATCTCAACTCCTGCAAGATTTTAGTTGATCTGTTTTCTCACTACTTTTTCCTGTAATCTCAAAATCCTAAAGCCAACCTTATAATAATTTAATGGTTGAATTATCTACCAAGATAAAAAGAAATCTATCTTGTATTATGCTGCTGACACAAATTTACAACAGTTTAATGTAGAAATAACTGATTTTATGAGAGCATACTATGTGGCTTATTATGTATGCTCTTATCTTACTATATTATATATTTAAGAAGAAGTTGTTTTACTTTTTTTAAGTAGTGTAGCATACCCTCTGTACTGCTACTGAATCTGCATTACAGATGTAATTTTTAAAGGAAATTGTGCAGGGAGAGAACAAACACAACCTATACAAAAATGATTGATTACATTTGAACGGTAGCTTAAAAAAAAACCAAACTTTGAAAGAGCTCATCAAGTATTCAGTTGTTACCATGGCAGTATAAAGGCTGACAACCATCATTTTTGATAATCTGAACCTGAACTTCAACTATTAACAGTATTTTAATTTTTTTCTGAACAGGATATCTTTGTGAGCCTCTCACAAGTGGATGGGCTTTATTTTGTCTGCAATGTTGATGACTTTAAATTTCTAGCAGATATGATTCAGCACATTCCACTAAACTTAAGAGTAAGGTATGTGTTCTGCACAGCACCCATCAACAAAAAACAGCCTTTTGTCTGCACCTCTTTGCTAAAGGTAAGTTCTTCAAATATACAGTTAATTATAATTGACTAGATCAGTCTTAAGCAGATTGGCAGTTTCCAAGTGCATTTTAAAAAGCTCACGTGGAAGTAGAAATACAAACTAGCTGGTGAATTTCTAAAGAATACAACCTTTATTAACTGTTCAGATAAAGGTTTGTAAATGCATTAGCTTTTCACTCTTGGAGCCCAGCTTCCACTGTAGGATGTAAATTAAAACAAACAAACAAAAAAAGTTGTCTAAACTTTCCCTTTATTCACATCACAAAATCCCATAACTTGCCCAGTGGGAATTTCTGAACTAGCAGAGGTCAGGAATGATGTACTTATTTAGAGTTGTGTGGTATTAAGCTTTGCACAGCACCTTCTAGCAGTAGCTTGCCTACAACCAGCTGGTGCCATTATTAGTAACTCATTTTTCTCAGCACCCACTTTGTGAATAAAATAGAAGTACTTAAGCTCAACTAGATTAATCATTGATTTTATGATTAAGACTTTAAAAAAAAGTGAATTCACATAACTAAGAACTAAATTATGTGACCATATATGATCAATTTCATAGTGTAGTCCTGCAAAGCCTGATTTGAGTAATCTTTAGTCATGTGAGTAGTCCACTGAAGGCGGTAGAAACTACTCATGTAAGTTGGGCTTTGCAGGATCAGGCCCTTGCTCAGTGACTTCCTGTTAATTCATATCAAATGTTGCCACATTTGTTTCACTTTGTTTGGACAAAACACTTTTTCAGAGTAAAAAACAAAAACATTTTTGCTGTATATCATTGAAATGAGAAGTCTCTTATTTGTGTGAAAATACAGATCTATAGTTTACAAATTGGCTAGTGATTTTACTTTTCTCAAATTCGGAGTGCCTCATTTAAGCTACTAAAAAGGGCCTGATCTTCAGAAAATGCTTAGCTCTCACCCTCTGAAAATCAGACCCCTGCCCAGTGTCTGAAATTGGGCACCCAAAATCACTAATCACTTTTGAAATTTTAGGCCATAACTTTTGTGATTGAGTTGTCTGTTGGCAAAACAGCTAAGATTCCCAAGTGTCAGTGATTAATTTCTATTTAAAAAAACAACAACAAAAACTTTAATCTCAGCTTTATTAAAAAAAAAAAAAAAAAGTGTCCTTGTTACATCAGGGAATAAGTATCCAACATCACTTTCTCAACCTAGAAAAAATCATCTGAAATAAGAGAAGCATTGTTAGGATTCAACAAAACGAGCTGGCTGCTGATAGATCTAAGACAATGGGCAAAGCCCAGCTGACCATGCTAGGAGGAGATCATCAAGCCATAAAACTCTGCTCTCATTTTCTGGATAGCCCCATACTTTGCTTCTTAGCTGTGTGTATGGCCCATAACAAATTGTTTTAATGAGGCACAGGAGGGGAGAGATGGCTCCTGGGTTGAATAGTTATGTAAAAAATGTGTGGTAGTTGAAGAAAATTCTGAGCTGCATAAAGTAAAACGTTGTTTGAAATATGTGCAGACAAACTTTAGATCACTTACTAAAATACAGTAGCTGTGAAACCCTCACACTTAGTTGTTCTGATACTTCTGTTCCTTATTCTCCAATAATAGATGCTTGTTTTTAACTTAATAAATAGATTATGAGATCACAAAAGTAGTATTGCCTTGCTAGTCAAACTTCATTCGACATAGTGCTCTGTCATAGACAGAATGTTAGTTCTTCGAGCAATTGTACCTGTCCATTCCACTTTGGGTATGTGCACGCCCAGTGCACTAGTGTCAGAGATTTTTCCCTCAGCGGTACCTGTCAGGGCAGCTTATGTGCCCTTTTCTTCCTCACGCTCCTGTGCGATGATATAAAGGGCAGAGCTGCCCCAGCCCCCCTAAGTTCCTTCTTCCATTTGTGATGGCTGTTGGAGTGTGCTACCTTGTTACTGCAAGTGTTTCCTCTTCTAAATGTTTTCGATTGTATATAGCTAGTACTTGTTAATAGTCTTAGTATAGTGTTTTAATAGTTTTTCTCTTTTACTAGAATATTTAGTTTACGCTTCAGTTCCCACTGGTTCTGCATACAGATACCTGGTGCTGGGGCATGTCTTGGTCCCCAGGCTTCAAACCTTGCCATGAATGCAGAAAGCCAAGGCTGTCAGTGACCCACACTTCCATGTGCCTAAAGTGCTTTGGAGAAGCTCACATCAGGGGCAGGTGCCAAATCTGCAGGGACTTTAAGCACAGAACTGAACAGATGGGGAGGTCAGACTAAAGCATCTTGTGGAGGCAGCCTTTTCCCCACCCTTGGAAACTTCCCGCTCGGAGTGAGCACTGAGCATCTTTACTTTGGTTGGGAGAGCTCCTCCTGTCGTGACAGAGTGTCAATGCTGATCTACTTCTCTGATACGAAAGAAACAACACTGGCAAATGTCATTGAGGAGATTGAGGTCCCTGGCACTGATGTTCAGCAGTCAAGCTGTGAAGCAAGATAGAACATGCTCAGTGCTGAGGTGCTGTCTGGTGCATATGGAGGCTCAGGCATGGTCATTGACTCGGCACTGGTACCAGTGTCATTGAGACCAACATCTAGGGAAGTACCATTTGGCTCAGCAGCAGCAAAAGACTCTCCTGATGCCATCAGCACCTGAGGCATATGCTGCGGCATGCAATCTGCTAAATCTGTCAGTGCTGGCTTTGCTGGAGGTTCAACTGACACTTCCCCCAGTACTGGCAGACACCAATGAGCACTTGCCAGCCTCTAGAGTTTAGCACCTGATACCACAGGCACCTCTTGACACTCTGATACTGCCTCATATGGTGCTGTTAAAGGGCAAACAGGCTATGATTTCTCTGGTGCCATCCTTTCCAGTCTCTGGGCACTGCTCCCTGGCACCGAGAGATACCGCACCTTCCTGCTCAAACTACACAGGTTCATTCTCTGAATTGGAAGTTGGATCTTATGTGTCACAGCTGCATTACGTAAGCCATCACTCTACTCCAAGGGGTTTTCATCCCTGGTGTCCAGCAGAAGCTCCACATTGGTTGGTTGGTAGGGAGCCTTGGCAGGGGAGAAATGGGGCTCCGGTGCCATGTCAACGGCCATATGGAAACCTGTGGGGGTTTCTGCCAACTCCAGATCCTCTCCTTGCTCATCCTCCTCTACATCCTCCAATAGGCGTTGTGAAGCTTCACGTCAAGAACTGCAAGAAGTCTCTCCCAGTAAGGAGCTCCCAAACATGAGCAATCTGCCCCAGTGAATCCCCCTTCAGAGAAATTTCCGGAAGCACCACCTCATCCAGCCTTAGGTTCTTCCTCATCACTCTCAGATGAGGTAGCAATGGTTAGTGTTTCCTCATATCCTGCTGACAATTACATCAGGACCTCCTAAAGAGGGTGGCTTTCACCACAGACATACAGGTGGAAGTAGAGCTCCCATAGATTGGTTGATATTTTGGGATCTGTGGGGTCTTCTCAAGTGGCATTTCTCATAAATGAGACTATTTTGGAGCCCACAAAAATAGTGTGACAAACACCATCTTCCCTGCCTCCCACTGCTAAAAGAACTGAATGGAGGAATTGCGTCAACTTGCGCCAGGGTCAGTAGGAGTCTACCTCAAAATCAAAGGATGCAAAGAAACTCTTTGTAGGAGAAAAGTTTATTCTACAGCTGGCCTGCACCTCCGGATTTCTAATCAGTGAATATTGCTGGGGCACTGTTTTTCTCCCTCTGGGGCATATTTTTAAAATTTACAGACAAGTTGCCAGAGGATGCCAGACAAGAGTTTTTTGCAATAGTGGACAAGGTAGCCAGGGCCTTGCTTCAGGTTGCATTGAATGCTTCAGATTCTACTGCTAGAGCCATTGCATCAGCCATAACAATGCATTAAATGTTCATGGATCCAGTCATCAGATCTTCCTCAGGAGGGACCAACGCGGGGCTGCCCAGAGGATTCAGGGGGGTTGGGGTCTTCCCCCGCCGCCGAATTGCCACCAAAGACCCAGCACTTTGGCGGCGGGTCCCGGGGCGGAAGGACCCCCTTCCGCGGGTCTTTAGGGCACTTCGGCGGCGTGTCCCGGGGCGGAAGGACCCCTGCCGCGAGTCTTCAGAGCACTTCGGTGGCAGGTCCCGGGGCGGAAGGACCCCCTGCCGCCGAAGACCCGGAGCGGAAGAAGCTCTGGGGGCCTGGGCCCCGTGAGAGTTTTCTGGGGCCCCCAGAGCGAGTGAAGGACCCTGCTCCAGGGGCCCCGAAAAACTCTCGGCAAATTGCCCCACTTGCCCCCCCCTCTGGGCGGCCCTGGACCAACGCTCTTTTCGCAGCAAGGAGATGACAAGTTTCACAGCCTTAATGACTCTAGGGCTATGCTGAAGCCTTTGGGTATTTACACTCCTCTCCCAAAGAAGCAGCAGTTTCACCTGCAGCAGTCCTACCAGGATACTTCCTTTATGCCTTATCAGGACGAGACTAGGAGAAAAGGGAAAAGTTACAGGTGGAGACCACCACCACCACCTCTTTTTTCTCATCCACTGCGAGCTTGTCCAGACAGCCTGGGAACACCAAACAGTCAGTTTGACAATCTTGGGAAGCACAGCATACAAGGAATTTTGCTATATTCTCAAACCCTGTTTATTTTTCCAACAGGCTATCCCACTTCCTAAGTGCTTGGACCTATATCACTACAGACTAGTGGGCCTTAAACAAGATGGAATTGGGATCTATCTTTCAGTTTATTTCTAGCCCTCGTCCCCAGCCCCATTCCCCATCCCTTTTCAGGGACCTCTCTCAAGAGGAAGTTCTCCTTTGGGAGGTATAGTCTCTCCTCCTGTCGGGAGTCAGAGGAAGTTCCTCCTTTACACAGAGGAAAGGGATTTTATTCATGCTACTTTCAGATTCCAAAGGAAAAAGGAGGCTCCAGGCCCATACTAGACCTGTGAGAGCTGATGAAATACATAAGGAAAATCAATTTTCACATGGTCACTTTGGCTTCCGTTATCCCCTATCTGGATCTTGGTGACTGATACGCTGCCCTCGACTTAAAGGGTGTATTTCAATGTGTTACTACTTCAAAGCCCCTGGAGATTCCTCAGATTTATGGTCAACCAATCCACTATCAGCTTGCAGTCCCTGCCATTTGGCCTGACTGTGGCCCCACCTGTCTTTACAAAGCATGGCATGGCAATGGTGGCTGCATTCCAGAGGAAATCAGGGGTACAAGTGTTTCCATATCTGGATGACTAGCTGGTGAGAGGCTGAAGAGTGAGGTGGTGCTGATAAATAAGGAAAAGTCAATCCTTTGGCCTGTTCAGAGAATAGAATTTATAGGCGCAGTCTTTGATTCTTCAGAAGCCAGTGTGTTCCTCTCACAAAGCAGATTCCAGACAATGTTTGGCATTTTGTTAGATCTGAAAGCCCATTCTGCCATGACAGTATGGAACTGTCTCACACTTCTGGGGCACATGGCCTCTTGTATTTACATGGTTTGGCATGCTATAGGCTCAGGAAGGTGCAGGGCTGACTGAGCTTGGTGTATCTCCCAATTTGTCATCCAATGGACATGTTAGTTCAAGTGCTCAAAGAAGTCTTAGCCTCTTTGGACTGATGGATGGACCAACCAATGTATGGGTGGGAGTTCCTTTTGTTCCCCTACAACCTACTTTGACTCTGGTTACAGATGCTTCTGCCTTAGGTTGGGGAGTCCACCTGGGAACTCTGCAGACACAAGGTATCTGATCTGTCGAGGATTTAGCTCTCCACATAAATATAAGATAGTTGAGAGCTATTCATCTAGCTTGTTACGCTATTCTCCCCACATCAAGGGAAGGATTTTGCTAGTTCTTACGGACAACACAGCAGCAATGTTCTGAGTGAACAGACACATAGGGACCAACTTGACACTTCTATGCCAAGAGACAATACTGTTTTGGGAGTTTTGTATTGCCAGCTTGATCCGCATCAAACTCTCTGACCTTCAAGATGTCCAGAACAGTCTGGCAGATCAGCTGAGCAGATCTTTCACCAGTCACCATGAGTGGTCTTTTTGTCTGGGGGGTTCTCCACATAGAATTGTTTGCAATCTGATAGAACAGGAAGTATCATCAGTTTTGTTCAAGAACAGGGCACAGTCCAGGGTTTCTGACAGATGCTTTCCTGTTGTCTTGGAAAGACAACCTCCATGTATGCTTACCCTCTGGTTCCACTCTTTCCCAGAGTTGTGTTAAAAAATCAGATAGGATCATGCTCACGTGACCCTTGTTGCACTGGTGTGGTCTCCAGCATTGCTTTTCCACTCTACTGTCCCTTTCAACATGGGCTCCATTGACATAAAAAACAGATCCAGATTTGATTTCACAGGACCATGGTCTCCTTTACCCCAAACCTGAGGCTCCCCATCTTACAGCTTGGATGCTCCATGGTTAACACCTCAGGAGTTTAACCTGCAGATTGAATTGGTTGAGAGTCACCTAAAGTGGAATGGACAAGTGCAATCACTTGAAGAAAAAACTAACCTGGTGTTCTTTGAAATGTTACACATGTTCATTCTATGACCCACCCTCCTTCCCTTCTATATCAGAATCTGTCCAGTAAGAAGGAAATGGGAGGGTTTGGGGGGCAGCTCTACCCTTTTGTCATCGCTCAGCACCACAAGGCAGCAGAGGGTGCATGTGCCACCCCAATGGGTACCACCAAGGGAAAAATCTCTGACGCTAGTGCACATGTAACACCAACAGACCCCGGTCATTGGCGGGCGGGATCGAACCCGGGATCTCTGGAGCTTAGTTCATGAGCCTCTACCGCATGAGCTAAAAGCCAGTTGGCTATTAGCTAAGGCTGTAGAGCAGACTCATTTAACTCTTTCTCTTTAAGTGGTCTCAGTGCCACTAGATGGGACAGAACATCACACCCAGAAGGTGTGTGGGTTACACACACACACTTAAAGTGCAGTGGACATGTACAACATATCTCAAAGAACAACAGCTACAGAGCAGGTTAGTAACTTTTTTTTTTGTATTTGCCAGTATTATGATTTTCCATTATTATACTACTATATCTTTACAATATAAAAACACATATGTCAACACAGATAAAGAGGATATAGTTAAATAAAAGTTGTTGTACTTGTAACTCACACTAATACAGTCTATTTCTGAGGCTTTGGGATGGAAATTTGAAATGGTTTAATAAATTAATATGTTGTAAAAATACTCAGTTCTTGCTAACAGACTTATACAAGACCCTGTTGAATCTGTTTATTTTCCAGTTTGCAAGGCAGTTTAGTAGAAATGAGCCTTTGACATTTGACTGGCTATGCAGGCATACTAACTGGCCACTGGTCCCACCAAAGAACATCAAGGATCTTGTACACCTTGAAGCTGTTCATGATGTTTTTGACCTCTATCTGTGGTTAAGGTATTGAAACTGAAACTTAAGCTTTATTTTGGTTTTCTCCTAGTATATTTGCAGCTCATGGACAAATGGAAGCCATGTTTTTATGTTGGTGCGAATTTAGCAGTATATGGGAGAATGCCACATTGACAGTTAAACAGATTTCTGTAGAACCTACTGATTGTACAACCTGAGCAGATGCAACAGTTGTACTGTCAAGATCCTCTCTGATGATGAGGCAATGTATAATATGATACACAAAGAAGAGGCATATGGGTGGGAGCGGATAGGTGGTCACTTATATACCACAAAATAGTAAGACAGCAGCTTGATCTCTACTTACTCTGTTGACCTACAGCAGTTCTTATATTGGCAAATTTAAAACATTTTTTTCTTTCAGTTACCGATTTATGGACATGTTCCTAGATGCCAGCCTCGTACGGGACATCCAGAAAGAACTAGACAACATTATACAAATTGGTGTGCGCAACATTACAAGGCTTATCAGAGCTTCAGAAGCTACTTCTGTTTCTGGTGCTATAGCTGTACCAGATGACTTTCCTCTTCAGAGAACTGAAGTTAAAGACAGGATGTTGAACTTGGAAGATCTTCCAGCAGCAAACCAAGAGCAATTCTCAAGTGCCACAAAGGTACTAGGACAGAAGAGAATAAGGGGATCTAAAGCTTTGGGCTATAAACCTGCTGAAGTACAGTCGAATATGAAGAGTCACCGACAAGAATCTCTTGCTGCCAGACTAGTGCGTGAAGGACTCCTTAGCCAAGAAATGCTGAAACAGCTGGAAAAAGAGTGGCAGGTTCACCACAATAACAATGGAAATTTCCCAACTGGAACAAAAGATGATCAGAATGGTTCAAAGGGGACAGGGAACAAGAAGTGAAATAATGACCTAATTCCATTTAATTTTTGTTCATAGAATAAATACTATTTTAATAACCTTTTCTGGCATCTCTGGATTACACTGGTGCTGTTGCATTTTTTCCCCTTGTGGTTAGTTCTGTGAAGCAAATATTCAGAGATGGAGTCTTGTAAGCTGAAAGGTTATTTTATTAATTCTGCTTTTGTGGACTTGTTATGCACTTTCTCACAACCACGACATTCAGCATAAGAAATACTGTGTGTTCCTATATGAAAGTTTGAACCTAAAACATCCTTACAAAATACACACTTAAACTGTTTTTACCATAATGGTCAGGTATATTTCCCTAGTAATGAATTAGCTAATCATTCCACACCTTCGTATAGTACATAGTTCAACAGATAAGTGCTATAAATGGTAATATAGAACTTCATAGGAAATCAGATTAGAATCTCATGCCTTTCAACCTTTGCCTTCCCTGAAAATCTGAAGTAATCAGGTGGAAAGCATTTATCTGTTAATGTCCTAGATGTGTGCAATTTACAGTATTTCTCTCTCACAGAAATTGTGGAGGAAAGGTCATAGCCCTTTTAAGTTCTTTCTATCTGATGGCTTCTCAGGAAAAAATTGATACATTAAAAACATTTATTTTTACCCTGGGGAAAATCTAGACATGAACTTATTCAGGCAAAGCCAAAAATGTTATACTGTAAAAATACGACATTGTGAATAGGTGGTTTTGTGGTGCTAGCTGTAAATTCCCCGAATTGCTTTCTTAATGCTGTGTCTTTACTTTGAGTACAATCAAAAATCTGTATATTTTCCCTGACATTTTTTACATTCCCTTCATGAAAGGCAATGTCTGTGCTTGGAGCCAGGGGCTCCCATTGAGTTAATGAGCTAAAAATAATAGTGTAGCCGTGGTAGCATGGGCAGCTGCGAATTGCCCTCTGTGCAAACCTGCTGGGGCCCTGTGGGTACATATTCAGGGTCGATAGTCCCTGCCGCCACTGCTTGTGCTACCGTGTACAGTATTTAAATACTGTAAATACAGCTACTATTTTGGCACGCTAGCTCAGTGAGAGCTAATGCGAGTATGTCTATGTGAACTGGAATCATACTCCCAGCCCCAAGTGTAGAGGTAGCCAAAGTGACTCTGTTCTTCTGTGTGTTATAAAGTATTGTATTTCTTGTTTAATTTCAAGATCATCCTTCATAATTCTTAATTGTTGGGGGAGGAAGTAAAATACATCATTCCAGATCAACTAAAAATTGAGAGAGTGCAATGTGCAGTGCAGTGCACTTAGACATCCATGACCTCTGTATATCTGGTACGCCGTTAAGAGAAGTTTACCCAGCTAGCTTAAAATTGGAAAATTGGCTGTTTAGTTTGATCTTTCTTCAGTTTGTTATCTGGCTAAGCTCGTCACAAACCCTGTTTTGACAGTTTTTTTTAAAAATGGAGTTAATCACTACATGATATTTCAAGCAATTTGTAGAAGGATGCTCTTGCCCTATTGCACATGTTCATCAGCATTCTAGCCCTGATCACTAAATTAGTTTGATTTGGATAATTTTAAGGTGATGCTCTTGATCTCTGGCCTTTCTTCAAAGACACCAACCAAGTGTGTTTAGAGGCTGAAACGACTTTTGTCCAAAGAAGTGATCTTCAGCACTGGGGCATGTTGTAATGGCTGTGGGAAGGAAGCTACACTGTTTCTGCTGCTGTGCTTGTTTTGTGGAGAGGAGTTGTGGCACTTTCAGATGTTAGAGCTCTTCCCATCAATTTTTGCAAACTTGAAAGCAAGTTTGAACTTCCTTCTAACTGATTTCTGACTTTCTAAAATGTCTGGATACAAACTTACACTGATGGGGTTAAAGGTTTAATTTGCACCCAGTTGTATCGTATTAAGCTCTAGTTGATATTGAGTACAGCAGAATCCACAAGCTTCTGTGTGGAACAAGCATTGTGTCATCATGCAGCAGTTTGAAAGCACTTGCTTCTTTTACTTAGCTACTTCCAGTGCATTATATGTACCAGCCCCAGAGTAAGTATTCGATTAGGCTTATGAAATATATGTAATTGTTTTCCAAGTTCATGTAACTTTATTTTATTTACAAAGCTAAACATCTGTCTGACAGATTATGGCAAAGGCTTTCTCTGGACTCTTGTTTTGTGTTTTTTTTTTTTTTTTTAAAAAAAGGATGATCTCTCTGAGGCTTGAATTCAGAATGGTTAGAATTTGAGTATTTGATGTGCAATGGTGAAGAGTGAAAACCACTGACTTTCATACAGACCGTTCTGCACCCCCTGGTATGCTGTTGCAAGTGGTCAGAGAACTCCACAAATCTATGCTTTTTTAAGTTTTAGGCTACAGACTTCAGTCCAAATTTTAAACTTCAGTTCAGAACAATATGTTGTATAATGCTAATACTCCCCTCCCTGCTCTCATCCGTCATGGGTATGGCACACAGAAAACCCACATTCCTGCTATACTCCCTGCTTCCATTATGTTTTGATAACCAGTTTATCCTTTAATTGTTAACAAGGCTGCTTTTAAATGTATATTTTTAGCAAGGAAAGGCTTCATTTGGGTACTTGGAGGAGTAAGCTGAAATCTTGTGATTGAGCAATAGCCCGTCTAATGAGAAAACAGCTAAGTAACTCTACAGCATTCTTTTGGTATTTTGCTGAGATTAGCACTTCAGCTTAATTCATTGCTTGTTCCCATAGTGACTCCATAGTAACTGTTGTAAGAGTTCTGAAATTTATTCAGGCATTTCGAGGGCTGGTTTTCATAAAAGAAAGTTTTCTTTTCTTCTGAGCTAATGGCACTGTTGCCGTTAGATCTAATTAACATTGCTGTCAAATTGGCCTCACATGGTATGATCAAAACTGATGTTGCAAAGCTACATCAGGAACACATTTTTTAACTGGTCTAGTTTGCACAAAACAAGAACACTTCCAAATGGCCCGTGTTTTTGTGCATGGAGCCTGTGCTGTGTGCTCCTACGTTGTGAAAGTTCAACACGCTTTTCAGCCGACACTTTTAAAGGAATAAAAGCTTGATTCCCTGATAAAATGTAAATTGCAATTTACACAGTACTTGCTTTCAGTTGGAAGAGCCACTTTAAGCAACTTTGTTTCTGAAGACACTGTTCCTAACCCAACTTGACCTTTCCATTCTTACACTGTTTAAAGGAGATGGAGGTTGTGTAGAAGTTAGGGTAAGAGGTTTTTTTCCCCCTCTCTTGCTGGATAGGGCCTTCCAGGTGTTTTCTTTGTTCAGTCTCTCTGACGATGTCTTAAGTACACATTTTATCTTATTATTTTGCAGCCTGGTGCTGCTAATGGTTATGTCTAAAGAGAACCTTAGACAAAACTGAACTTTGTGCAATTTGTCCTCACTAATGCATATATCCAATATGGTAGTGAAGGTGAAATACATACTTATCTCCCACTTACTGAAATCTAAATGAGAGCTTTAGAGAATTTGACATGGGGTGAAGCCAAGTGATGACTGTTCACTTCCCTGATACTATTATCGCTAAACTCCAATGTGCAACTAAGATTGGACTGAAGCTGAGAATGGAGCGTTTGCTTTGGAGAATGGTGCACCAGATAAACTAATAAAACTCACTCTGTCAGAAAATAGTGTGCTGGAGGGGTGAGTGGGGCATAACATCAAAGTAGTTTGAACAAGTTTAATAAATTAAGCTATTAGAAAGAGTTGCCACGCCTGGTAAAACCAAGTCAGGAGAAACTTAATATTGCCCCCAAACCCAAAAAGTCTTTAGAAAGGTCACTTTTTTCCATCAAAGTTTGCCCGTCCCGCGGCTACTGGATAAATTTATTTCGCCCAGATTTGAGCTCATTCGTACATGGTATTTTGTTGAGATGAAACTCAGGGAAGGGGGGGAGGGGTTAAATTTTTTAAAAAAATTTTTGTGGCTTTTTTTGTGTGTACCACATATGAAAAATAGCTGAGCTGTCAATCATTTGAGAAACTTCAAATGAGATTTATCTGAAAATTGTAGTGAGATTTAGGACACAGGAGCGTTTGGGGAAAAGCATATTTGGGGACGTATTCATTGGCAAATGAGAAACGGTAGTGATCCATTGGTCTCCAACAGAAGGTCCTGATCCTGCAATTAGATCAATATGATTGGAGACCTGAGTCCATGCAGAGTTTGTGATTGTAGAGTTGGGGCTTCAGATTGTAAGTTCTTCAGGGCAGGGCGTCTCTCTCTCTCTGTTCATGGGCAGTGTCTCGCACCCTGATTGGGTAATACTAGCCGTGACTGCAGTAGAAATAATAAATAATAAGTAATAATATAATGGATACTGAATGACTGCGGAGACCTAGGCTTTCATTTGTATAGAGCTTTCTTTGGTCTTAAATGTAAAATGTATGCAAGTGAGACTGCGTGTCCTTACCCCAGGTACTCGACAGCTACACTCTTCCTCTCCAGTAGCCTGAGCTCCTACCTCAACTACCTATTCCTGGCATTTTACCACCTTTTCCCTATACTCTACCAAAGAGAGAGAGAGCACTGGAATCCACATTCTCCATGCTATGGCTTACATCAGTATTGCCACCAGGGGAAACTGGGTTAATACGTACCGTTAGCGCATGTTTAAACTTTCCCATGATTCCCTGGGGAAATGACATCCCACTGAAGGGAGAGTCTCATGGAAGGCATTTGAGTGCTGAGATGACACTGTGGGATGAACCCACTCCACCACATTTGAGGGAAGAGGAAGTGGCTATCCCCTACCCTAGCACCAGGCCTCTCCTTCCACCAAAAGCTTTGTCCCAAGGGGGTCTGCTCAGAGGCAACAGGCTGTAGATGCTGCTGTACATCTCCAGTGAGAAAATCTTAGTCAGCTCCCCCCAGCAGGGAGTGTGTAGCCTTTAGCACTCTGAGTAAGAGAGGCTGGCAGGCAGCAGAACCATCACCAGCATCTCCTGCCTGTGGGAGGTTGGTGTTAACAGGTGTTTCCCTTGCTGTAGAGGCAGGTGTTGGAATGTTTTCGAGGCATGCACACCTTTGTTAAACGCTCTCCATCCTGGTTATGAGGATCTTACCTGATGGTCTTTGACTGTAAGGTAATTGCATGCTGGATTGGAGATGATCATCCACCTTAGAACACTCCATAATTCCTCAGGATGTGGCTGCAAAGGGAGTATTACAAAGATATAAAAGTCATGTTGTGATGCTTTATGATCTGAAAGTGGGAGGGAGGGGTTGTAACTGGCTTGTTGGATAAAACACTGCTATATTTAATATGTATGAACAAGCAACAAACCATGATACAGGTAATTGAAGCTGGTATATTCATTTGGGCCTCAGTTGTCATTTGCACTAATGTCACTACACCACTCTGGCCAGAGTAGTGCCAATTTGTCTTATTTTTAATGGCTGTTAGTGTGTTGAAAAATCAATTGAATGGAAACAGTAATTTTCCTTCTTTCCTCACCCTCCTACTTATCCAAAGCAAGGATGCACTGAAAGCCTGTGATTGATTGAACTCACAATCAGAATGAAACTGACAAATACCACTTGATTAACAAAATTTGTCTGTTTGGTAATTAAAATCTTTGAGACCCTTTTCATGTGCCATTTATTTATATTCCTAATGAGAGAGTGAAAATTAAACCTGTATTAGACACACAATGAGCTCTGGAACAAAGAGGAATGGAGTTTAAAAGGTGATGCTCTCAATTTAATTGGCCAGCCAGGAATGTGACTCAAATGAGAAAAGTACATAATGAGTAAAGAGACAGGTCATCTGTGTGTTGTTAGTACTTACTAAAAGATGAATCTGGGAGAAATGAACCATGATCTCAGGCTGGCAAGGTGTTTAAATTTTATTTTTTTAAGTGAAAGGTCTAGTTTAGAAATACTCTTATTTACAGCATGCTCATCTTCTTCTTTGCATTTCACTTGGCTTTTCTGTTTTCATCTTGTTTCTAGTACTTATTTGACAAAAACATTAAAAGCTAGCGATACGGTTAAATTCATCCCTGACGTCAACAGGTGCCTCTCTCAATGAGAGCTGCACACCTTAAATTATGATTGAATTTGTCTCTGAGTAAGACTGAGTCTAATATTAAAATTGTCCAGCTGCCAAATGGGCCAAATTTTTCCCTTGCATATGCAGTTCTGAGGGCATACGTCTTAAATTTTGTCACCACAAGCAGCCAGAGACGACACATAACTGTTGATTGCAGGGGAAGGGGTACAATTTAAAGGTTCTGGTGGTATGCAGCAGGGTTCAGGGCAGGGCATATAAGCCCTGGCAGAAATGGGGGGGCACATGACCCCACATTCCCGCACCCTCCACGCATTGCCTCTGCAAGCAGCATGGACAAAGGGAGAATAATGTGTGCAAGTTGGGAATTGTAAGGAGGTAAGACTAGGGGCAAATGTTGCTTGGCCAGGGTGAGTGTGAGTGCTTACTGAGACGAGCCCCAGAGAATAATGTGCTGTGTGTACCAGAAACGGATATACAACTGATTAAGAAACACCGGTTTGTCTCAACAACTGCAATGCTAACCAGATGAAAGAAACATCCTGAATTCCAACAGCTCTGCATAACTTTCTAAGTGATCTAAAGTTCATTGAAGCAGCTTGTGTTTGTCACATTCTTGTGGAAGTCTGTCAAATGCTGCACAAGATGGTGCTGGGTTAAGCAAAGAACATTGCATAGTAACTGGATTGTTAAGTGGTAAAAATTCCTGAATGGGCCAATACACATCATTTCCCCCCCTTCACCTTGGCGGCTAGCCAGATGCTTACTATTAGACAATAAAGTGTGTACCAGGGGAAGGGAGGGACTGGCTGGGGGGGGGGGGGAGAGACAGTCTGAAGTTTAATCATTGAACCAACCAAACTGAATGGATTAAGTCCTGGACTTGATTTCACAGGAGCTCTAATATCTCACTCTGGGAAAATGGCTTTGTTGAAGTATTTTTAACACTTAGCTCATGAATGAGATCTGCTACTTTGGAATTAGTTATTCACAGCAGCTCTGTCACCACTGAGACACCAATAAGCTTCAAGAAAATGTTTGCTGTGCATTTATTAGCTTTTTATTTTACAAAACTAAAAGAAGATCAAATCAAAAAGGTAAGGTCCAAATTTATTTGTTGGTAAGATTGATGTGGGTTACAGGAGAGCAGAGACTATTTTACTGTATGAGCAAAAAAGAGTGTGGATGCGGTGTAGTATGCTCCTGGCAAAGAGGTGGAGATCAAAGGGTCGGTAAATCTTTGGACTTTGAAACAGTCCTATTTTCCTTTAGTCTTCAGATCTGATAAACTTAGAATAGCGCTAGGAAACAAAACTCTCTACATAGTGAATGTGTAAATAATCTTCAATAAGGGAAGACTACAATGTTAGCTCTGAGGCTACTTTTTAAAAATGTGCAAAACCAAAGTGCTTTCCGGCATACTGCTGTAGTGAAGCATAGTATGAGAAACTTGCACTCTTGTTTGCTTGCATTATCACTTTGATTTAGACAATGAGGTTGAGGTTTTCAAAACTGAGGAGGGGTCTGAGTCAAAGTTCACTGAAACCAATGAAAAAACACCCATTGTCCTCAGCGGGCTTTGGATCGGGCCCCAGGGCATTTTAATGGGAAAGTTTTTATGTCCAGATCTTCTATCTGGCTTTGAAAATCTCAGCCAAGATGTTTGATTATTGTTAATTAAAACTCAGATTTGTAAACATTGAAGTCCTAGACAGACCAGACTTTAAGCTTTTGATGTGCGAACAAACTAGCTGATGGTGCCCTGCCTTAGGCACACAGCAGATAGCGAAGTCTAGTCTCTTGGCAAAGCGCTGGTATGTGGGGCTAATGGCACTGCAGCATAAAACCCTCACACACTGCATGCTCCTTGAGTTAATCTTCTGCATCTCTGTTAAACTCCTGATTTCCCACCTCCTGACCTAACACCACCTCACCCTCATGTAGTGGCCACCTGTCTCTGGTGAAGAGGGATCTACACTACACTCCCTTTGGGCCATGTCATTGCCACTCTCTCTAATGAGCTGGAAGAATGGCTGTTAAGATACACGAGCAAACCAGGAGTAAGAGTAGGCTGTTAAGCAAAGGAGTAAGAGGAAATGAGCCAAGATCCCCATGAGTGACATGAGCCCCACCACTGGGCTAGTCCAGCAATAGAACAAGGTTGGATTTCGCCCCCTCCAGAAAAATAGAGCGCCTTCTGCTGGTAGGGCTTGCTGGGTGCTCTCTCAATGTCCTTCCTTTTAGAAAGAGAGGATGAGTGGACATCGCAATGGGTAACATGCTGCCCATATCTTAACAAGCAGCCCTAACTCTCAGGTTTTCCCCTCGCTCTGTGATAAACCTCAGTTTGTGTTCCAGCGTTTTTTCATGATCATAACTAAGGAAGCAAGCAACGGCACTTGGAACAGCATGTTTCCTGGAATTATGTTTAATTTTTTTCCTGAAAAATACTCTGAGTTTATTGATGTACAATTTTAATGGAAGAGTCAAGCCATTGTTGGGTTTCTGGGAGGGACATTTAAAAAAAAAACAGCCTGCCACTTTCTGCAATCACAGCCAACCACTTGGAAGTATTTTTATGGAGCCCAGATATAAGCTGTCTCTGGTACGGCTGATTTTTCATTAACCAAAGAAGTGGGGAGACTCCAGAGCCCTCCTCAGCTCATCACTGCTACAATGACACTTTCACAGGAAAGGCAAGACACTGAACACAAGGGTTGTGTTGGTCCAATGGGATGAGAGGGAGCTGGTTAGATAGAATTTTACTTTCTATAGAGATTTTCCTGATCTTATGAAGGTCCCTATCTTTATAATCAAACCACTTAATGGTATGACCTTGCTTTGGTTGTAAAGCAGTTTAGAGATCACAGGAGGCTCTGCTTGGTCTTTCTGGAATGTTTTGTTTTGAAGGACTCCCTTATCTTACGTGCAGATGCTCCTAAAGGGTTTATACTTGCCCACAGTCTGCTGCTAAACAAGGGGATTGTCCAAACTGAGCCTGAGAATGCAACTAGAATACACATTAAGCCTAACGAGCACGTACACACACACCTTAATTTGTTTTTTCTAAAGGCAGCTGATGATCAGGGGGTGACCTCTGCAAAAGGAGAGATGTAATAACTTTTTGATCACTATTCAGATAGTTCTGTCACAGACTTAGCCTCTCTGGAGAAAAGTGTGTGTGTGTGTGTGTGAGAGAGAGAGATGGGAGTGCCTTTAGAGAACTTGCCCTTTCCCTTTATCTTAAAATATATTTCAAAAATATGATGTTTTCAGCAATCTCTCGTTTAGATGATAAATTTCTAAATTTAGTGGCTCACCATTACTTTACCAGGAATTGCTGTACAAGCACTCCCCAATCTCCACTGCTGAACCCCTTTCATGGCCAATGGCCAGGAAACACCTCAGACAGCTAAAGTAGGGCTGCAGTTTAAAACAGACAGCTCCAAAGATGGAAAAGAAATTAGCCTATGGTTCCCTATCTACCTGCTCCTCTGAGGAGTGAAGCACACTCAGCTCCCATTGGCCCAGTGCTCACAATTCCAGGCGTCATTCAGCACCTCACAGCACTAGGTCCTATTTAAATCGTATGGTTATGCTGCCATAGGCAAGGCTGAGATGGCCTTTGGGTACAACCCACCTGTGCTGTAATCAGTGACTTACCTCTGTGGTACAAAAATATGTAACTTAGCAAGGTAAGTTGGAAATGAATTTTAGAACCTGGAGAGGGGTGGGGGAAGGCTTAGCACACTTGTTGATTGACTGTTCAGAAAAGCCTGGATTTGACTGGGCAAGGAGAGTGAACCTTCACCCTGAAAATGGTGCCTCCCACTGAGAGCCAAGGAACGGTGGAAGTGTCGGAGTGGGAGGGGGCTTGATCCTCTACAGCTTTGCCAAGACTTTTCTGTGTATAAACAGACTTCTGCTTGTAATACTGTGCCATCACTCTGACAGCTCTGCACAAGTACAGAAACGTGGTGCCAGCACCAGCTTAGCTTACAAACCATCAACCCTGGTAGAATTGGAAGGGACGCTGCAAAAGAAGGGAATCTATATAAACAAATGACAGATTCTTCCTTTGCTGTCAGGTTTCAGAGTGGTAGCCGTGTTAGTCTGTATCAGCAAAAAGAACTAGGAGTACTTGTGGCACCTTAGAGACTAACAAATTTATTTGAGCATAAGCTTTCGTGGGCTAAAGCCCACTTCATCGGATGCATGCAGTGGAAAATACAGTAGGAAGATATATATTACACAGAGAACATGAAAAAATGGGTGTTGCCATACCAACTCTAACAAGACTAATCAATTAACGTGGGCTATTATCAGCAGGCGAAAAAAACTTTTGTAGTGATAATCAGGATAGCCCATTTCCAACAGTTGACGAGAAGGTGTGAGTAACAGTAGGGGAAAAATTAGCAAGGGAAATAGTTTTTACTTTGTGTAATGACTCAAATGACCAGTCTTTATTCAAGCCTAATTTAATGGTGTCCAGTTTGCAAATTAATTCCAGTTCTGCAGTTTCTCATTGGAGTCTGTCTACAACCTATCCTGAACAGGGCCGGCTCCAGCTTTTCTGCCACCCCAAGCGGCAAAACAAAAACAAAAAAAAGACGAGCAGCGGCACTTCGGCGGCAGCTCAATCGCGCCGCTTCTTCGGCGGCAATTTGGCAGCGGGTCCTTCACTCCCTCTCTTCCTCTTCAGCAGCACTTTGGCAGCAGCTGAAAGAGGAAGAGAGGGAATGAGGGACCCGCCGCCGAGTTCCCACCGAAGACCTGGATGTGGTGCCCCGATACCAGACGGAGTGCCGCCCCTTTATATTGGCCGCCCCAAGCACCTGCTTCCTACGCTGGTGCCTGGAGCCGGCCCTGATCCTGAAGGACGATCCCTCACTCTCACAGATCTTGGGAGACAGGCCAGTCCTTGATTACAGACAGCCCCCCAACCTGAAGCAAATACTCACCAGCAACCACTCACCACACACAAAAAACCACTAACCCAGGAACCTATCCTTGCAACAAAGCCAGTTGCCAATGCTGTCCACATATCGATTCAAGGGACACCATCATAGGACCTAATCACATCAGCCACCCCATCAGAGGCTCGTTCACCTGCACATCTACCAATGTGATATATGCCATCATGTGCCAGCAATGCGCCTCTGCCATGTACATTGGCCAAACCCGACAGTTTCTACACAAACGAATAAATGGACACAAATCAGACGTCAAGAATTATAACATTAAAAAAACAGTAGGAGAACACTTCAACCTCCCTGGTCACTCAATTACAGACCTAAAAGTTGCAATTCTCCAACAAAAAAACCCTTTAAAAACAGACTCCAACAAGAAACTGCAGAACTGGAATTAATTTGCAAACTGGACACCATTAAATTAGGCTTGAATAAAGACTAGGAGTGGATGGGTCATTACACAAAGTAAAAACTATTTCCCCATGCTAATTTTTTCCCTACTGTTACTCACACCTTCTTGTCAACTGTTGGAAATGGGCCATCCTGATTATCACTACAAAAGTTTTTTTCCTCCTGCTGATAATAGCCCACGTTAATTGATTAGTCTTGTTAGAGTTGGTATGGCAACACCCATTTTTTCATGTTCTCTGTGTAATATATATCTTCCTACTGTATTTTCCACTGCATGCATCTGATGAAGTGGGCTGTAGCCCACAAAAGCTTATGCCCAAATAAATTTGTTAGTCTCTAACGTGCCACAAGTACTCCTCGTTCTTTTTCCTTTGCTGTGTTAGTCAAACCAGTGTGAGCACCTGGGTAGATACTCATCTTTTGGTTTGTGTGACTTATTTTAGTTTCTCTTAAGCTGATTCCTAATCAATACAAGTTGATTGGAATGCAGAGGGATGGGGTGCCTACCCTGGAGGCATGGTGGACATGGGAGTGGGGACTGTGATGAGCAACCGAAGGGGATGAGTGGTATGTAGAGCGAAGGAGGGAAACTGGAATAGGGAGCTGAGTGGTGTGGGAACACTAACTGGGGCCATAGGGGCCAGATGTGGGGTGGGGCAGAGGGATGAGGGCAAATGGAGCAGGAGAGGGGCATAAGCACCTGTAATCACTAGAACACACTCCTGTCAGAATCTGGAATAGTATCAAGGGTTTGTGAGTCAGCATTCTTCTGCAGTCAGCAAATATCTATGAACTCCACTGGCGAAGCGTGTGGCTCATCTTCTAGTGACTGGCCCACACAGAGGATGCCAACCTACTACTGCTTTCAGTTACTCTGTTAGGACAGGTGGTAGAGATCTGTGCAGTGGTTCTAATGATTCTAACCCTGCTAAAGATCCATGTGGGTGTCAATATGATGCATAGAGTTTTAATTGTGTTCACATACTATTTTTTCCACAGGACCCTGTTCTCATTCAGTGAACAGGATGGCTGGGGCTCTGGGAGTGAATTAGCGATGTGTAGTGAATGAAGCTGTTGTCTGTAGGACCCCTGCCTCATTTGTTGCAGAAATTGCAAAAGGTGTCTAGTGAATGAGTCAGAACAGTGGAGGGAGACAGGGGCCTGTGTCATGGTTAAGGCTGTTGAATGCCACACCAGAAAATAGAATTCTATCCCTGCCTGTGCCACCGAGTTCCTGTGTTATGCTGGGCAAGTTATTTAAACCAAGCTCTTCACAGATGGCCAATAACTGTGTGTGCACCTCATTTTCTGGGTGCCTGACTTGAGACAATCAGGTCTGATTTGCTGAACATTCACAGCTGAAACTTAAGTCAATGGGAGCTGTGCTCCGAACATAGTACTATAAAATCCTAAAAGTCAGGCCATAGGCATCTCCTATTGGGGCACCTGAAATTAGTATACTCTTGACCTTAATCTCACTGTGCCTGAGTTTCCCATCTGTAAAATAGGGACTGGTAATGCTTCACCTCACAAGAGTTAAGTGAAGATAGATTTATTAATGTTTGCGAGACAAGGTGGGTGAGGTAATATATTTTATTGGACCAACTTCTGTTGGTGAGAGAGACAAGCTTTCAGGCCACTCAGAGCTCCTCTTCATGTCTGGGAAAGGTACTCTGAAGGTCAGAGCTAAATGCAAGGTGCTACAACCTGTTTAGCATAAGTAGTTAGCCACATTTTAAGGGACCTTTCAAGGTAGAGTGGCCTCTTAACACCTCTGCAGTCTTGGGACAAGAAGAGGGGGTTAGTGGGTTATGGATTGTTATAATAACCCATAATTCCAGTGTCTCTGCTCAGTCCATGATTTTTAGTGTCTAGCAGTTATGAATTTAAGCTCCCAGGCTCATCTTTTGAAAGTGAAATGTTTTCACAAAGTGATCACTCTGTCTGAACTATCAGTCCTTGTTCTGAAAGGAAACCTGCACAATACTGTAGCATTTCAAGTGTAGACACGCTATAAGTGAGTAGCGTCGATTCTTGGCACTGAATGAAGCAGGGGACCATGGGAAATGAATAAAGTATGTGATCATGTAATTAAAGATGGCTGAATTAAAGTCGCACAGACAATCTTAATTTTACCATTTCCTAATTTCTGAGTGCTTGACTTTGCAGCCTGAATGTTCTGTTTATGTATTACATAGAAAGAACTACATTAAGTGTACAAGGAAAGTCAATAGAAGGTTGGATTGAGATGACATTTATAGATGCATCCTTTCAAATGATCAAAGGATAATCTTCCTTCTCTGAAAACTCATATATGTAAAATGGTATAAATGTGAAAGTAAGAACAATTACCTTCCTTGTAACATTCACAACTGCAAGTGTGTGTGTGTGTGTGTGTGTGTGTGCGTGTGTGTGTGTATACACAAACATCAGATGGATTACCTATATTTGGCCTTCTTTAACTCTAAACCTTGCTCTATACAATGTAGAAATATTTTAATGTGGTCAAAACAATAAATGTGATGACTAAACAACACAAAGGCCATCAGTACAGCACACATAAAAAAATATGTATTATAATTCAGCAGACCAGAGATAAATTAAAATACACATAGTAAAATATTTCTCCTAATTTTTAAAGTCCTATGTTAATTAAAATTTAAGGTTGATTTTTTTAAAAGCCACAAACTTTCCCCTTACATACTTGGGAAGGATTTGATCACACCACTCAAGTAGCAAATATAGGCAAAAGATATAGGTGTGCTTGGCTGGATGTGAGCAGCTACAGGCACCAGGTAAGCATTTAAAAAGGGTGGTGCTGGTGATAGGGAGAGATGGGGAGTTTGCAAAGTTGGGTACAGAGGACTAGCCAATAGCACCAGTAACACCCAATTCTTCTGAAAGATTCACAAATCTATTCAAGTGTAAGTAATTTTTGACTACTGTTTGTGACTCATGAATTGGTGAATCAATTGGTCCTGGGTGGGGACAGTTAAGTTCTCACAAAGTCCTGGTCTACGCTTAAAATGTAGGTCAACCTACCTATGGTGCTCAGTGAAAAATCCATACCCATGAGCTTCTGGGTCAATGGTAGGGGCAACTAGGTCAATGGGAAGAATGCTTCCATCAATCTAGTTGTTGTTGTTCAGGGAGATGGTGTTCCTGCAGCAACAGAAAAACGTCTTCTGTTGCTGCAGATGGCGTCTACGATACAGTGTTATGCCAGCATTGCTATAACGCTGTAGCTATGCCGCTGTAGTCCCTGTAATGTAGACATGGCTAAAGTCTTTATTCCTGTTCAGTTCTTTGTTGCCCAAACATATGTATATAGGAGGGGAAAAAATTGCACAAAACAGCTGATTTCTGGTTAGAGCAGTGTAACCCCAAGACTTGGGATCTTCCATTGAACAGGCCAGACCTTTTCTGATGGACAAATAACTAATATTTTTTTGACAGTATTTTACTAATACTGGGTTAAACTTCTTTACAAATAGATTTTATAGGTTGAAGCATTTCTTATATAGGCCATCCTCCTTCTGACAGTGAAGTCCATGGAAATTTAGCTATTGGTTTCAATGGGACAGGACCAGGCTAATCCTATGCCATATGACTATAGCTAATGTCATAGAAAATCTAATCGAATCAGAGGATCAGGGTAAATAACCATTTTACATGTATGTAGGGTGCTTAACTTCAAAGCACTTTATAAACATTTAACACTTTCTCCGACCTCTGAAAGTTAGGTACATACAATCATCTCCATTTTACAGATGTACATTGAGGCAAAGTAGTGAAGTGAGTTGCCCAAGGTCATTCAGAAGTCAGCAGCAGACTTGGGATTAGAATGTAGGAGTTCCTAGTCCTAAACTCTGTGCTCAAGACACTGCACCAAACCCTTGTGATTAGTGGTTGTACATAGGAAGCATTTTCTGTGTAACTGGTCACTAATGATGGTGGGAGCGTGGGAGAAATCCTGCTCTAGAGACTTCTAGTAGAGATAAATCATCCCTTATGTACTTTATTGTAAACTCTTTGGGGGCAGGGACTATCGTGTGTGTGTATGTGTGTGTGTGTAATATCTAGCACAATAGGGTCCTGATCCTAGGCCAGGGTCCCTAGGTGTTATCTCATCATAAATAATATTCTGAATGTTCCGATTCAGGTTGACAGGTTCCTTTACCACATGCGTCTTTCTGATGATGTATTACTTGATGTGATGACGCGCTTCCAAGCAGAGATGGTGAAGGGCCTGGAAAGAGATGCACACCCAACAGCTGCCGTAAAAATGCTGCCAACATTTGTACGGTCGATTCCTGATGGGTCCGGTGAGTGATCCTGGTGCATTATTACTTTTTCTTTGGTTTAAGGAATTCATGGATTACAACAAAGTATGTCCAGGCATCTTGGATTTGGAATTTGGAGATCTGTAACAGTCTCAACTTGTGTGGATGGGTGGGAGCCATCCCAGAGTGCCCCCTTGTGCCCTAGGGTGGCCCTGCAGGTTCTATGTCCTCCGTTCCCTCTTGGTTCTTTGCAATGGTTAATAACTCTTGACTCTTAAGACCAGAATCTTTACAATAAGATTCCCTTCTGTGGGATCTTATTTATTCAGTCTTTTATCAACTACAGCTCCTTTGGCCCCACAGTCCTAGCCCTTTGTCTCACTAGTTTAGGAGTCCCACATCCCTCCTCCCAGGGGCATTTGTGATATTCCAAGAGAGATTCCACTCATTGACACGGGAGTCCTGGGGCCCAGTGGCTTTTGGTCCTTCTCAGGCTCTCTCCAGTCTTTCCTGGGCTCCTTTCTGGGTGCTCCTGCTCTCCAGTGAGCATCAGTTCTCAGAGCTTGCTTCCTCATCTGGTGTCTTCTCTCTCCCACCAGCCAGGCCTCTCCTTTTTTATCCCAGAGGCCTAATTGGGTCACGTGACCCATTTTCTCTACCTTGGGAGGTGATTTAACTGTCACAGCTGGGGCTGAAGTCTCTCTCCCCTTGAAGGGTCAACTACGCTGTGACAAGCTGCTCCTTGCTCCAAGCACAACTCAGCTCAGCTGTTGAGTGAGCTGTGCAGGTACAGTCCAACATTCCCTTGGTTTCAAGGGGATGTTAACGCTCAGTTGCAGCACAGCAGGGAGAGTAGAAGACTGGGGATTAATATTAACTTGCTAAATGGCCTTCTACAGTAGTTGTCATTCATGGAGAAGATAATTGTGTCTCATTAACAAAAATGTTAAACACACCTAATATTTTTCTGGTACAATGTGCCGTCAGATGACATGAATATATACAATGCCTTTGTGTGGGTGTGTTTTGCTTTTATCAGGACAACAGTCAGCTAGCTCTAAAAACCTTCATCTTACTGAATACAAAAATACTAATCTAGTCTTAGCCACTGGCATGAAGCAATGCTCAAACCAACACCGGACCTGTGATTAAATAGGATGAGGGGACCCTCTACAGTTCGGTAACATCAATGCAATTTGGAGACGATATGAAGTTTTCATTTTTAGGATGTGTATAACTTTAGGCAAATGGATGTTTTTCCTCTTGAGTTGGATATACAAGAGGAAAAATATTTAAATTCATGGAAGCCAGAATGGTGCAGTATGATGAGGCCCAGACCCTGTGAGGGGCTACATGCAGAACTCAACAGAGCTCGGAGTGGACACAGGGGATGGAGTGAACCCCATTGCAGGACTGGAGCCTTCATCTTAAACCCCAGCTATTGTACTGAAGTTCTAATAACTCCCTCTTCCCCCTGGATCCATGATTTCTTGACATAGCTACTTAGCCCTTCTGCAGTTTGGTTCCCGACAGTGACTTCTGTACCTCTGTTTATCTCTAAAAATACATGTTTCCACAATGTGAAAATTACAGAACACAGAAGGAGCTTTCTCCAACACAGTCTATATAATCTGTCAGGAAAGTGCTCATTAGATTTGATGGAATTAATCCTCATTTCCAGCAACAGTAATAAATCAACCATGCACTTGCAAACAAATTGACTGAAGAGGTAATCTGTGCTTCAGTCCCTAATGAGACATGCAGAATGATGATTGAACTGACCAGACAAAGGAGACTGAACCCACCAAAGCAGCTCTGTTAGTTTGCAGAAGCCAGCCATAGCAGGTTCCCTTTAGCAGACATTGGCTTTGTGATGCTCACGTGGCAGGAGAGGGCTAGCTGCTGCCTTGTGGAGCAGGACAGCATAGGTTTGGGTTCACTCAACTTCATGGTGATCTACCAAACCCTTAGCTTCTGAGTACCCCCTGCCACACACAATATTTAAAGGGCTGCATCTTCAAATCAGAGTTTATTATGGAAAATTTCAAACTCTACCTAAATTTCTGAGAGCTGATTTTCAGTTTCCTACACAGTTTCAGCTGCCTGCTACCTATTAATACTAATAGGAGTTGGGTGGCTAAGGCCCTACCCAATCAGTTAAATGTCTCCCTCTCGCAGATCCTGATGAGACTCCTGGTGGTTTGTGTCATGATTGGCTGCTATTTGTTTTATCCAGCATGCATATTAAAGCTTTTTATTTTCCAATAAGTACTGTAATGGGCTTAATGAAAGGCAAAGTCTCTCCCCTGAACAAGCATACTTCTCAGCCTGCCAAGGCGCAAATGCAGCACTCCAGGTCTGACATAGTCCCTCGTGGCCAGGGGTGCCTCTGTGGCATCTGCTAATAATTTCTCCCTCAAAGGACTCCTGACATGGACTCCACATACTTTTTCTGAGGTCAAAATACCCCTCCTTGGGGTCTGGGTTTATTCACAGAAAATAACTCAAAATCCCAAATTCAAATCCCACAAACAAACGGTTCTCTTCCTACTCCCAGGCCTCCCTGGCTGGAAAGCTTTCACACTCTTCCTTGCCAGCTCAGGGTCTCTCCTGAATTAGCAGGTGACTTCCAGCTCTTTCCTGGTTGGAGTCTTGGGGTATGTCTAACCTGCGGCTGGCCCAGGTCAGCTGACTCGGGCTACACAGGGCATGGGCTGTGGGGTTGTTTAATTGTGGTGTAGATGTTTAGGCTTGAGCTGGAGCTCTGGGACCCTGTGGGGGGGAGGGGTCCCAGAACTCTGGTGCCAGTCTGTGACTGAATGGCTGCCCCGAGAGCCTGAGGCAGCTGACCTGGGCCAGCCACAGGTGTTTAATTGCTGTGTAGACATACCCTTAGTCCGGAATCCCAGGACTCTGCTGGAACCTGCTCACTCCTTGCAAAGTCTGTTCTCTCTGAGCATGTCCCTCTATGCACTTCCAGCTGCTCTTTATAATGGAATTCCCTGAGCCCTCTCATGTGGGGCTCATCCTTGAATCAGGACTGGCTTAGCCCCAGGCTCTCCAACCCGAGAGCAAGCCACCCAGTTACAGATCCAAAATGGGGGACACAAATTATTCATGCAAGAAATTTAAAATGATGTGGGGCTGTATCCCTTTCGTGTGAATAACCCTTCTTCCTGTCTCCTCAGTTCCATGGCTCTTTGTTTCTGATGATCGATGATTTTCAACAACAAAAGTGGAGATAGCAAATTTGTAGGGAACATAGATAACTGTGGGATTAAGATCAGTGCTGCTCCTTGAAATGAGGGACATTTGAGGGGTCTTGTACACTAGTGTATGTACATAACCCTTCGAGGTCACCCTGCTGGAAATTAGAGCTCGCTCTGTATCCCAACACCAAAACAGAAAAGTAAATCATGAAGTAAGTCCTGTTATCCCTTGGCCTTTCATAGCTTTAAAATGACACTCAGCCCGTCCTGAAATTCCAAAGTCGTTTCAGAGGATATCTGATTTCAGCAAATGTCTCATTTACTGTTTCAAAACTTCTCTTGTCTCAAGGCCAACTCTAGGCAGTTTCTCCTGGCAGATAACAGTCCCTCTCTCTCTGGTGTCAAGGACTTGTTGATATGTCACATTGTGAGGTACCTTACTGTTAAATTATGTCTTGCATCACGCCGTTTTTGCACTCTCCCCGAATTCTCCATTGATTACTGGAAAAGAGCAGTTTTCTCTGCAGACAAAACTTCCGGCAGATTCTGAGTAACTGGAATTTGTTTAAATTTTCACTTGTGCTGTTATAATTAACTTTCAGAATATCTGCACCTTGAGCTTCACTCTTTGAAATAGTTCTCATTTAATAGCACGCCATTCATTTTAGTCATTCAGCTCTTAATTTTCTGAGTAGTGTCATAGTTTACTGACTAATCCAGTTTATCTCCTTTCCTTCATTATATCAGCCCATAGAATTACTGAGGTATATTTCTGGCTTGCTTTTCATGGTCAGAGCCAATAAAATCTCAGTCTGGCATGGAGTTTAGGTCACATACGGCTACACAAACTCCCGTGGATAAGGGTGTGAGAGTGAGAGAAGGGGGGACAAATAGGGTTTTTTAATTTTAAATTTAAATTTTTGATGAAAAATGTCTACGGTGTGAATTTGACAAGCTCTAGCTGTATGATGGTTTCATGATAAGGCCAAGTTTAACTTCCAAACTCCTCCAAAACAACTTACTTTAAAATAAATAATACTTTAAAAATTCATTTTTTGTTGAAATTTCATATGTTCTGGGCAGAGGGGAATTCTTGGAGAAAATTTGTTAGTGGGATAGAGTGGTGCAGGCAATGCTGTTTGGGGAAGATGACTCCCCTTTAGTGGGTATGTCTACACTGCAGCTGGGAGCAAGCCTCCAGCCCTGGTAGATAGACTCATACTGGTGGGACCTGAGCTAGTGCACTAAAAACAGCAGCTCAGGCTCTGAAGCCAAGGGGGTCAGGTGAGCTTGAAAGTCTGAGCTGCAGCCTTCACTGCAACGTCCAGACTGTTATTTTTAGTGCTCTAGCTTGAGCCCCCTAAGAGGAGTCTGTCTGCCTGGGCTGGGAGGTTTGCTCCCAGCTGCAGAGCAGACATACCCAATATGACCTATGCAGTTTCAGTCTGCTAGGGGAGGGACTGCACTGGCCCTTCACCTACCTGATCAGGTCTTTCTGCAGCTATCCAGAACAATGGAGCTAAGGAAGGGAAAGGAGAATAAACAAAAGCAAGGGAGACAGTTAATATATAATAACATTAAATGCTGAATGTCAAACTATTACACAAGCAATTTCTTCTCAATCCCCTTTGTGGAATATATCAGCTTGCATCAAATTCAAGGAGAGAACATTATCCCACCCCTACACTCGACATGAGGACCCCAATTCAGGAAGGCACTTAACCATGTGTCCAAGTTGAAGCACATGTGTAGTTCTGTTGATTTTTTTTCAATAGGACTGCATTTCCAATATGGCCTACAACTATTCATACCACACTCTACAATAGTCCTTATTTTCATTGCAGAATCTAGTGAAATGCTAAAGAATTCACCACTCCAATTCCTTTAACTACTGGCAACAATTCTGCTCCAAATGATTGATGATGTACATTCGTTATCCCAAGCACTTACCTTAAATATGTCTTCAGGTCATGCTTCACATTACTGTCTACTGCTGTAGTAGGAAGTAACCTTTATTGTTTTTATTGCAGAAAAGGGGGATTTTCTTGCTCTAGATCTTGGTGGCTCCAAGTTTCGAGTCTTAAAAGTGAAAGTGTCTGAAGATGGGAAGCAGAATGTTCAAATGGAGAGCCAGTTCTACCCAACCCCAAAGGAGATCACACATGGGAATGGAACAGAAGTATGTGGTGCATTTTCCTCTGTGGAATGGCTTTCTGTGTTGAATATAATTGATGCGATTGACCTGTCCTGTTCTTTCTCTTTTATACAGCTGTTCGATTATGTCGCTGACTGTCTGGCAGATTTCATGGAGACCAAAAACATAAAACATAAGAAATTCCCTCTTGGGTTTACATTTTCTTTTCCTTGCATACAGACTAAATTAGACGAGGTGAGATTAAAAAAATATTATTGGTAGCTATGTCGTAGTAGTAGTAGAACTCAGAGAGAATTTTTGAAAGGATTATTAACATATGGCAGTGTAGGAAAAAGTAATCTTTGTGTGGCTTTCTGAGGAAGAAAAATATTCATAGTTCAACCAAGTTTCATATTACCCTTCACACTCTGCATAGTGTTATAAACCTACAAGAGGAAGAGGTGGGAATCACAATTATGTGCTGAAGTAGATCTCAAGGATTAGTTATCATATTTCAGTGCAACTGAAGCAATAAACTAAAACTCTTCTTTTATGTGTCAATACAGGATTTAAATAATGATTTACTCAGCTGATAGAAAATACTATATGGATTTCAAAAGACTTATTTCTGTGCTATAAAGCAGGTTTATATTTTAATCCCTCTTGTTTGGGATATTTATAGTAGATTTGAAAAACCGGGGGCACATGATTGAAATAATCAGATAGCGTATGGGGGGTGGGAACAGAAGCTGCACTGACTGCCTTATTTGATTGCCTGTTTTTTGCTACCTCTCTTAAAATAATAAGTTAGTGTATTAGGCCCTGACATTGCAAAGGCTATGCACATGTTTCACTTTAAGTATGTGAGTAGGCCCATTGAGGTCTATAGGACTACCCATGCTTAAAGCGAAGCATGTGCATAATTGTTAACAGGATTAGGGTCTTATTTTGACCACTTCTGTAGTATTTTTGGTGGTGGCTATAGCTGACAAGGCTGCTTGTATGAAAAGACCTTTACTCCGCATCCCAGTGGATTGCCAATGGATGATTCCACTACTTCTGCTCAAATTCTTACACATGTAGTAGTGGCAGTGAAATTCTCCAAAAGCCAATGATAGAATATACTCTATTCTCTACTGCCTCTGTAGTTATCAATGCTAAACTTTATTTTTAAATTTGTAACATAGATTGAATATTTTTAAAGGGTGTGCTGCTTTCCTGGACAAAGTACTTTAAGGTACGAGGAGTGCAGGAGACAGATGTGATCAGCTCTCTGCGCCATGTCCTCAGGAAGCATAAGGCAAGTTTTATAGTGAAGAAGACTTAATAATAAATAGAATAAAATCATTTAATCATATAGAAATAAATAGCGTATATTTGATAATGAAGGATAGCTTTTATAGTCTTAAAGGATAGTTTATTTGTGCTTGACTTTGCTGTGCTTGCAATAAAAAGTACTAACTATGGGATGATTGATTACATTTTAAAATTAGTAATGAAACATAATTAAAACTTAATTTTTAGCATTATCCTTTATGTATTCAGTGGCACTTTAAAAAGCTAGTTTCCTTTACACCTTCTCTATCCCTTGTAACATTTACAAAATATGAAAAAAAAAAATTGTGTGTTTGACCTCCTTTTAGCATATACTATATTTCACTGTTTCTAACATGGCAAAAAACCCAGTTCTGCTTTTCATTTGTTCTCCGTCTGTGTATTGGTGTCACTGACATCAGCAAGAATCTGTGCAGCTCTGACGCAAATGTTTGTTACTTAGGGCCTGAGTTTGGTGCACTTACTTAGGTTGAGTAGCTCTTTACTCCCTCAAATTCCCTTTGGCTTCAGTGGGGCTATGCAAGAAATAAAGTGCTACTTCACATGAGTAAGGATATCTGAATCTGGCTCTTAGTGACTTGCATGGTGATCTTTGGTGCCATCGCATCAAAATTGGAGCTTTTGTTTTTCTTTAATTTCTTGACTAAGGACTGGTGGATTGGAGGGAATGGGAGAACAACTGAAGATTCTGGCCTTGATTCAGCATAGCACTTATGCATGTGCTTAAGTCCATCCTTATTAAGCCTATGCTTAAATCCCATTGAAGTAAATTAATCTTAGTCACATAGACTAACTTTTAGAGGGCCCAATTTAACAATGTTGGGTCTAAACACTTACTTAACTATAAGGAAGGGTGTAAATATTTTTCTATTCACTAGCGGTCTTTATTTTCTTAGGATGTGGATGTAGATGTTTTAGCACTGGTAAATGATACAGTGGGAACAATGATGACCTGTGGATATGATGATCAGCGCTGTGAAGTTGGCGTCATAATAGGTAATTTTATTTTATTAAAGCAGGGTTGAAAAAGCAGGCTTATGATTTTAGCAAATCGGGGGGATGGAGGCATTTTCAACTTCACAGTTCAAAAATAAACTATTTGAAAATGAAAAACATTAAAGATTGGATTTTCAAGCACTAGTCTCTCACTTTTGGATACAAAGTGGAATGTAAACATTTAAGTGACCTGCACATCCAAAAAATTGCAAATGCAAAAATAGTGGCTTGGTTAAAGTTGGCTTGAAAAAATTTAGTCCCAAATCAGTAAAATGAATGTTGTCATCTTATATACAAATTTATATTTTAAAAATAAGTTACTTGTCTTGTTTTATTTTACCTGGGACCTTTTACAAATGATCACTTCCTGAATGCTTCTACTTACTCTTATTCTTACACAGATGCCTGTCTGTCTGTCTTTCTCCCTTCCTGGTCTTTCTTCTAGTGACTTCTGCCTAACCTTGGGACAATTCAATATATCCTAAAATTTTACCTCTGCATGTACATATTTAGTTCTGTTAAGAAAAAATAAAGACAAGAAGACATTGGCAAGTCCTGAGACATTGGAGAGCTCTTGGGGTCAGACCCACAGTGAACAGCTGTTTTTTTCTTTTTTTGCCAGCTGTTTGCAAAATATTTCATTACAGTTAGTATTTTCAAGCCTTTTGATGACTGCAACAATCATGCTTAAAAATTACATTGTTTATAGTTTATACTGTCAGGAAGTGAGAGGTCCATAATGGTAAAGGAATTTCCTGTTCATATACAGATATATCATCAAATAATAAAGGAGGCTATAGTTGTGTTTCTATCCAATTCTTTCAGGAGATTCTGACCTACAAAATAAATGTTTCTGCTAATGCTGTGGAAGATCCATGTATTTTTGTCCAGAGAAGGAAAACCTCCTCTCACCTTTCCCAACAAGAATCATATACTCTCTTCATAACATGTCCGCTTCACATTTTCCCAATTTTATTCTTTTAAAGTGTCATATATGAGTGAATATGAAATAGCACAAATATTTTGAATGACTCAGCCCTTGTATTCATTTCATTTCATTCATTCACTATTTCCTTGATATTCAATGGTCATTTAACAGGTTTCAGATACAGAAGGTTTTGTATAGCTTAACATGTAACTTAATGAAAGTACATTTTCCGGTAAAGAAAATATTGAATCTAATTCTAAAATGTATTTTCAATTAATTCTTCATGTGTAAATTTGTTTGTTTCTGATACACTCAGGAACTGGCACGAATGCCTGCTACATGGAAGAAATGAGTAACATTGATCTGGTGGAAGGTGATGAGGGGAGGATGTGCATTAACACTGAGTGGGGAGCCTTTGGAGACGATGGGTCACTGGATGATCTCAGGACTGAGTTTGACAGGGAGATTGACTTGGGATCTATCAATCCTGGAAAACAACTGTAAGTATTGTTCCTCCTTCACTTACTAACATGAGGCTTTCTGTGACAGTCTCCACATTTTGAGTCTGTTTACCAAGCGTACATTGAGCTATAGAGCCCTTGGGAATGGAAGTAGGGTTAGGTGAACTAGTTCAGCCATGATGGAAGCTGGCTCAAGCCTCCGTCCATCCACACCCAAAGTGTTCCTGGGACCGGTTCAGTTAAGATCCCCTTCCTTTCTGTAACCTACCGGTTGATGGTGGGATCTCTTACAGGCTGTGCCACACTGCTGCTGTGAGCCTTCACCGGCCGGGGCACCCCAAACTGCACAGTGTGACCTGGAAGCCACAGACCTCATGCATTCTGGATCATTTTCTGCAACTCCGTTTCCTTTTATTTCAGATGGAAGGGTCCTGTTGGAGACTCTGGGTGAAATCCTGGCCCCACCGAAGTCAATAGGAATTTTGCCATTGACTTGACTTCAGTGGAGTCAGGATTTCACCTTCTATCCCCACAAAGCAACCAGTAATGTTACATTATTACCAGTCAGTAATTCTGTTGTCATTTTGTGATGGAGTAAAATGAGGAAGTGAGGCTGATTTGTTATCATTTTTCTTCATGAGAGTATCTGTCATGTGTTCTTAAATTACTTGCATGTTAATGAGGGACCACAGGATAGAGGTGGGGATAGCTCCTCAGCAGTGACAGAATTAGGAATATTAGTGTAACCTCAGTCCACTCATTCACTATGAATGCCAAGAGTTCCTATGCAAGGTCAGTCATTGAAAACTGCTTCTCTGTGACACAATATCTTCTAAAGTG
>NW_020664446.1:43791174-43829854 GCF_002925995.2 Terrapene triunguis | reverse complement strand
ACTGTTGGATTTTAAAGTGTGGGGGACAAATTATGAGGGGGTCACTCTCACTTGTGGGAATCACTGTTAGTACCTTCTTTAATATCCCTACAAAAATACAGAGAGTTGCTGGTACCTACTTTTATGTAGGCTTAATTACATTTTACCTTTTAAACATATAGCAATTCTGGTGATCTGTAGAAAGAATTAGATTCACTTAGGTACCTTGGTGTTTTTGTCTATAAGAATATAAGAACATAAGAATGGCCACACTGGGTCAGACCAATGATCCATCTAGCCCAGTATCCTGTCTTCTTACAATGGCCAGTGCCAGATGCTTCAGAGGGAATGAACAGAACAGGGCAATTACTGAGTGATCCATTCTCTGTTGTCCAGTATGAGCTTCTGGTAAGTGGAGATTTAGGGACACCTTGAGCATGGGGTTCCATCCCTGGCCATCTTGGGTAATAGTTGTGGATGGACTTTATTTTTCATTAACACATCTAATGCAGATTTGAACCCAGTTACAGTTTTGTCAACAAATTCCCCAGGTTGACTGTGTGTTGTTTAAAGAAGTACTTCCTTATGTCTGTTTTAAACCTGCTGCCTATTAATGTCATCAGGTGTCCCTTAGTTCTTGCGTTATGTAAAGGAGTAAATAGCACTTACCTATTCACTTTGTTCACACAATTCATGATTTCATAGACCTCTATCATAGAATCGCAGGACTGGAAGGGACTTTGAGAGGTCATCTAATCCAGTCCCTGCACTCATGGCAGGATTAAGTATTATCATATTCTCCCCCTTCTTCTATTTTTAAGCTGAACGGTCCCAGGCTTTTTAATCTCTCCTCATATGGAAGCTTTTCCAGACCCCAAATCATTTTTGTTTCCCTTCTCTGTATTATTTACAATTCTAATATATCTTTTTGAGATGGGGTGACCAGAACTGCACACAGTATTCAAGGCAGAGCTGAAAGTAAGCCGGTACGCCCCGGTAGCAGAGGTGGCTGGGACACCTGGGGCTCCTTCGGCAATTTAAAGGGCCCGGGGCTCCGGCCGCTGCTACCACCCCAGGGCTCCGGCAGTGGGGCTCAGGTGGTGATTTAAAGGGCTTGGGGCTCTGGCTGCCACTACAATCCCGGGCCCTTTAAATTGCAGCCAGAGCCCTGCTGCCGGAGTCGGCGGAGATTTAATGGGCCCGGGGTGGTAGCGGCGACTGGAGCCCCAGGCCCTTTAAATCGCCACCTGAGCCCTGCTGCTGGAGCCCCGGAGTCGCGGTGGCAGCCGGGACCCCTGGGGCTCCTTCGGCAATTTAAAGGGCCCAGGGCTCCGCTACGTAGCCACCTCTGCAGCTGGTAGCTCTGGCAGTGATTTAAAGGGCTCAGGGCTCCTAGTGGCCACTACTGCAGCCAGAGCTTGGGGCCCTTTAAATCTCGATTTAAAGGGCTAGGGGCTCTAAGGGGCCCGCACCTTCTGGTTGAGGCCACTCTCCTTCCAGTTTAGGTCCTGCCCCCTGCTCAGGACTCTGGCGTACTGGTAAGTCTTTTAAATTACTTTCATGCCTGATTCAAGGTGTGAGTGTACCATGGATTTATATAGTGGGGGAGGGATAGCTCAGTGGTTTGAGCATTGGCCTGCTAAACCCAGGGTTGTGAGTTCAATCCTTGAGGGGGCCATTTAGGGAACTGGGGTAAAAATCTGTCTGGGGATTGGTCCTGCGTTGAGCAGGGGGTTGGACTAGATGACCTCCTGAGGTCCCTTCCAACCCTGATATTCTATGATTATATTTTCTGTTATCTATCCCTTTCCTAATGGTTCCTAATGTTCTGTTAGCTTTTTTGACTGCCACTGCACACTGAGCAGATATCTTCAGAGACCTATCCATGATGACGCCTAGGTATCTTTCTTGAGTGTAACCATTGCTTGTATTCACTAACAGGTTTGAGAAGATGATTAGTGGATTGTATTTAGGAGAACTTGTAAGACTCATTCTTCTAAAAATGGCAAAGAAAGGCCTGCTCTTCAATGGCAAGATATCAACAGCTCTCCGTACTAAGGACAAGATTGAGACAAAACATGTAGCTGCTATGGAAAAGTAAGAGCTTTAAAAACACTCCTCAGTAATCACTTTTTAGCCTTTCCATAAGTGCAACTAGTCATCTTCCATGCTATTATAATATGTAAATATTTGAAATTGATTGTTGAGATTGATCCTGGATTGATGATCAATTTTCTGCTCAAATCAATTCAGTGCTAGAATCAATGGGAGAATCTAGTAGTCCAAACTGGTCTTTTAATAGATAATAAAGTAATACAGAGGCAAACACACACTGAACTATTAAAATGTATTATATTTATCATATGTAACAAATGGAGAGACCTGACCATGTGTAGGGTGACCAGATGTCCCAATTTTATAGGGACAGTCCCGATTTTTGGGTCTTTTTCTTATATAGGCTCCTATTATCCCATAACCCCTGTCCCGATTTTTCACGCTTGCTGTCTGGTCACCCTAACCATGTGTGTAGATCCACCGAGCTGTTTTCAGTGTTTCAGAAGAGTGGAAGGCTTTATGTATTCATACTTGTTATTATGTTTGGGTTTATAAAGCTGGATAAAGAGCATTATGGATCTGCAGACAGCCCATGTTATTGATGACTGTCTGTAGTGTTTGAAAACTCTGTTTCTGGTGCTTTGGTTTTAAACATGGGCCATATTCCAGCCACAAAATGGACCCTGACTTTATTATGTTCTTTAAGGGAAAAGCAAGAAATGCACATTTATCTTTAAAACAGCATTTTGTCTTGAATATTAGCATGTAGTGCTCCAGTTCTACTTCTAATAATAATCTAAAACCTGAGAAAGCAGACAAGGGTGAAAGTGATATAGAAAAGGAGCAGCCTGTTTAATGTTTGTTAAACATAACTCGCCCTCCCCTGTTTATTCAAGGGTCAAGTCAACTCTGATTAAACTTAATGGGAATCTTTTCATTGACTTTCATTGGAGCTGTATCAGGCCTTCTGAGACTTTCTAATTTTATTTGGTTGGACAACCTGATTCATGGCAAGAAACCTTAAAAAATGAAAAATGAACAGGAGAAGCTATCAACCTGTAATCAGCCAGCTCACTGCAGACTGGAAGCAAATCGTCTGTGGACAACTAGTAATCTATGAAGCACATAGAACCAGTGCTCTCAGGAAATTGCCTAATCTCTTGTGACCTAAATCTGTGTTGTTTTCTGTTAGTCACATCCAGACACAATTATTCTAGTATAGGTTAATGTATGTTTCTTTGTTTGGTGTTAGACATAAAAAAGGTCTCCAAAACACTAAGGAGATACTGATGGAACTGGGCCTGACTCCTTCTGAAGAAGATTGCATTGCTGTTCAGCATGTCTGCACCATCGTTTCATTTCGCTCCGCAAATCTCTGTGCTGCTGCCTTAGCAGCAATACTGACCCGTCTGAGAGAAAATAAAAAACTTATTCGACTGAGAACTACTGTTGGAATAGATGGAACTCTGTATAAAACACACCCTCAGTAAGTAAGCTGCCTAGGTGCTATATTATTTTGTCTGGGTTATTTAGCAAAGGTTACGAACATTAGATCGGGGAAGGGGACGGACATTCACCACATGTCTTGTGTACCATTCACCTTTCTGAGACAATACTTGAATGTGAAATCTATAAAGATAAAAGTATCAGAGGGGTAGCCGTGTTAGTCTGAATCTGTAAAAAGCAACAGAGGGTCCTGTGGCACCTTTAAGACTAACAGAAGTATTGGGAGCATAAGCTTTCGTGGGTAAGAACCTCACTTCTTCAGATGCAAGTAATGGAAAGATAAAAGATTTTTTTGGAAAACAAACAAATAAAAACAGCTCCTCTAGCAAACAATCAACGCAGTACATTTTATTATGATCTATCCACATGGAATTTTCAAATTAACTTTCTTTCCTAATTCATTTCTCTATTTTGAACCCTTGGTTTATTAGCTGTAGCACCATTCCTTCTTAACTAGAGGTGTACCTGAGTTGAGAAGTTTGGATCCAGAATCTAATCTAAATCAAGCTTACCCAAATTCTAGAGTGTTCAGAGTCGGCACATTATGGAAAGAGGGGCCTGAATTCAAAGCTTGGATCTGAATCTACACCTACACTTCCACAAAATTGAGAAGGTGGCAAGTTGTAACTGGTCTGGTTAAGGCCTATCTTTACACCCTCCCCAATATGTCATATAGGGGCCTCCCTTCTCCCCAGGATCTTCTTCCCACTTGAACTCGCCAATGTAGCAAGACTTTAAGGTGTAATTTCATTATAGCCTATTTGTGTGGATTTGATCATGGGAGATGTTGCCAATAATTCCTTCTCACCTGCAGTAATAACTGAAGCTGCCAATAACCAGAAAACAGGAGTTGCACACCCATTCCCCCTCTTAATTTCTGAGGTTGCATTTGGTAATTCTCCTTTTGCACTTATGAAGTTTTGTGTGTTTATTACAGATGTGTATGGTTTTGTACATGTATATTATACGCACAATATTTTGCAAGGGGCTAAGGCAATGATTTTTCTTCCAGATATCCTAAACGCCTGCATAAGGTTGTGAGAAGGCTGGTCCCAAACTGTGATGTCCGATTTCTTCTCTCTGAAAGTGGCAGTGCGAAGGGAGCAGCCATGGTAACTGCAGTTGCGTGCAGACTGGTGTCTCAGCGCAAACAAATTGATGAGATTCTAGCCTCATTTGAACTTTCCAAGGAGAATCTTATAGAAGTGAAAAATAAAATGAGGGAAGAATTGGAATATGGACTGAAGAAAGAAACACATGCGACTGCCACAGTGAAAATGTTACCAACTTACGTTTGTGGGACTCCGGATGGAACAGGTAAGGGTCTTTGCCAGGCACACCAAAATGTAAGGTTACATAGTAGAGATGGTTGGAAATTTTCCTCTGGAACATTTTTCTGTTGGAAATTGCCAATTCGTCAGAGTTTCAATGTCTCATGAAATGCTCCTGACTCCTTGGCAGTTCAGTCTCCCAGGGCTTCCAAGCTCCCGGCTACTTGACAGAGTCCCTGGTTCTGTGGCAGGCTACCAGGCAGGTGGGGTTCCAAGCTCTCCTAGCTCTTTGGCAGCCTGGTAGCCCTCAGAGTCCTGGCTCCCAGGCTCCTTGAACGGCTGAGCTCCCCACTGGGCAGGCTGCTGGGGCTCCCGGAAGCTCAGGAAGCCTTGGAAACATTTTCAAAAGGTTGAAACAAAATAGAAGTTTTTTTCTAAACAAATGTTGGGAATTCCCATTCTACAGAAATTTTGATATTTTATTTTCCGTTCCCTTTCGGAACACCTTTTAAACTTGGGAATTTTCTGCAGGATGGGAATTAGAGTTCCCAGTCAGCTCTTACCCAGTATTTATGGTGTGCTGTAATGGCTCCCGTTGCTTGCATGTTCTGACTAGGCAGATGTACTATGTCTAACTGTTGAGAAGCACTGAAAAAAATACTTGTTTTTCTGATACAGAAAAAGGAAAATTCCTTGCACTTGATCTTGGGGGAACAAATTTCAGAGTTCTGCTTGTGAAAATTAGAAGTGGGAGAAGAAAATCTGTGAGAATGTACAATAAAATCTTTGCCATTCCTTTGGAAATTATGCAAGGAACAGGGGAAGAGGTAATGTCCAAACTGGTTATTATTTTTGCCACATTATTGTCCATTAAATGTGTGCTGGTTTTTACACACGGCTTCTGTTCTTCCAGCTCTTTGATCACATTGTCCAGTGCATAGCAGATTTTTTGGAGTACATGGGAATAAAAGGTGCACGTCTCCCTTTGGGCTTCACATTCTCTTTCCCCTGCAGGCAAGCTAGCATTGATAAGGTAAGGACTGGAACACAAAACAGTGTTGAATAGCTACAGTAGGTCTGATTCCTATTAGAAAATTGCTGGATCATTTTGATGGATTTTTTTAACTCGTCTCTGTTCAGTCATTTAACGCAGAAACCCTTCATTTTAAATCCAGCATTTAAAATTTTATATTTTTTACAAGCAAGGATTTACAAGGTTTTAAATAAGATTCAGGGCAGATCCTTAGACTTATGAATTGCCTCACATAAAATAGAGATGAAAAAACCACCATAAACACACAAAAATATTCTAAGTATATATACTGTCAGATTTTGCCACCCTTACTTATACTGAATATGGGCTTATTCAGCCAGTTGGCTACTTACAGGGCAAGAAGAGGAAGCCATGATGACTACTAAATGATCTTGTATGTTTTTAATGGGTCAGAAATCTCTTGCTCTCCTTCGGATCGATATCATCAATGGAGATTAGTCTCCTAATTATACTTTTTCAGCTACAAATTGAGTGTTTTCAGAAGTGTGCAACAGAAAAAAGGATATCTGCACTCAGTGTCTTCTTTCACACTTTATTTATTCCATTTTGTGATGCACCAGTGGGCAGAGTTGAACTTAGTCATTCACAGCGAAGGGTTGAATTTTGATTGATCATCAAGCAGCTTTTCATGAGACTTCCTCCCCCTTTGTGCTCTGATTTGACACTTAGACTCTGTAAAAATTTGAAAGGAGATTCAATGCTTGGTTTATTTCAAACCTGTTGTACAAAAAAAAAAAACCCAACCACACACATTGGAACTTCAGCCTAAGGACTTGGTTATAACTGAGAACTATTTATCGCTCTGCCTTTCAAATATGAAGCAAATTAGTGAGTGATGGGAAAATGAATGCAGCCAAAATGACAGATTATTTAAGAACTATAAATCCGAGTCAGGGCTTGCACCCTCTGGGCCAGTTTGTTTTATCTCTTCATCTTGTTTTTTTTAAAAACTTGGTGTAATTAACAGCTATGATTTCAGCATCGTTCAGAAACTGTCATTGATTCATATCGAGCAGTCTGTATATTACTGGTTGCACAATGGAAAGCTAGTTATTTTTAGCATAATTTCAAAACTTCATCAGTGGGATCAGATTATTTATCTTCGAGTTAAAACAACTCACATGGTAACCTAGATAAGAATCCCCAGTATCACGCATCAAATGAGCTGAAATTTTGCAATGGAAATTTCTTAAAACTCATTAAGTTGACTGCTTAATTATTTACAATAAATATAATTCTTGTCATAGTTCACTCACAAACGTGGTCAAATAATAATGGCATATGTGAGGCTATCTTCTTCCGGTCTAACTGTGTCTCTGTTGTTCTGGTAACAAGCTACACCTTGGTAATGTCTAGTGTTTAGGGACATAACTTGACAAATTGAACCGCTGTTTGTGCTGCAAGCATGGTTCAGAATCTTAATAAACCATGGAGTAAAGTTGTCAACAGCAAACCAAGTGGACATTGGCGGATTTAGAGTTAGTGGGGCCCTGTGCACAGCTTCATTTTTGGGGCCCCACCTCGGGACCGAGCCAAGAAAAAGAATATTCTCTTATCTCCCCCCCGCCCCACACGTTTTTCATTCTTTTTTTTCTTCATCCTCCTCCTATATTATAAGTAATAGGAAGTAAATGAAAATAAAGTGAGGTACACCTCTACCTCGATATAACGCTGTCCTCGGGAGCCAAAAAAATCTTACCGCATTATAGGTGAAACCGTGTTATATCGAACTTGCTTTGATCTGCCGGAGTGTGCAGCCCTGCCCCCCCGGAAGACTGCTTTACTGCATTATATCAGAATTCGTGTTATATCGGGTCGCGTTATATCGGAGTAGAGGTGTACCTTGATTGAGGCACGGCGTTGGGGTGCAGAAGTCAGGCTCAGGGAGGGAGTTTGGGTGCTGGATCGGGCTCTAGGCTGAGGCAGGGGGTTGGAGGGTGGGAGGGGGCATGGGGGGGGGGCTCTGGGAGGCAGGGCCGGCTTTAGGAAGTGCGGGGCCCGATTCGAATACCCATCGGCGGTCCGGGTCTTCGGCAGCACTTTGGCGGCAGGTCCTTCACTCGCTCCGGGTCTTCGGCGTCACTGAAGGACCCGCTGCTGAAATGCCGCCGAAGACCCGGGGCGAGTGAAGGACCTGCCGCCGAAGTGCCGCCGAAGACCCGGACCGCCGCCGGGTGAGTAAAAATTAAAAAGTTAGGCTCTCTTCTTTAGGGAGCGGGGCCCTCTTAGGGTGAGGGGCCCAATTCGGGGGAATCGGCCTAAAGCCGGCCCTGCTGGGAGGAAGTTTGGGTGCGGGCTCTGGGCTGGGGCAGGGGTGTGGTAGGGGTCGGGGGCAGCGCTTACCTTGGGCAGTGCAGCTCTGAAAGCAACCAGCACATCCCGCTGGCAGCGGCTTCTAGGCGGGGGACAGGAGTCTCTGCGCACCGCTTCCGTAGCTCCCATTGGCTGCAGTTCCCAGCCAATGGGAGCTGCGGAGTTGGTGCTCGGGGCGGGGGCAACGCGTGGAGACTCGCTCCCCCACACCCCATCCCTGGGGCTGCAGGGACATGCTGGCTGCTTTCGGTAGCAGCACAGAGGGAGGGAGGCAGTGCGGGCAGGGAGCTGCCTTAGCCCTGCTGCACTGTTGCTGGTACGTCTCTGCGCGCCCCTTGGGGGGAGGGGGGCAGCGGGACTCTGTGCGCTGCCTGGGGCAGGGGCAGCGCGCGGAGCTGCCTCCCCCCCGCCAGGGGCATGCAGAGATGTTGCCAGCAGCTGGCCGTTTCCGGGAGCGGTGTGGGGCCACCAGCCATGGAATGCAGGCAGCCTGCCTGCCTGAGCCCTGCTGTGCCGCCGGCCGGGACTCAGGGGCAGGTTCTCAGATGAGATTTGTCCTGCATTTTGGGCCCCCCCTGTCACTGGGGGATCCGTGCCACCGCACTGTTTGTTACATGGTAAATCTGCCTTTGCAAGTGGAGTCAGCACAGTGGAAGTTGGGTTTTACATGGGCCAAAAACATATTATACATAAAAAACTACATTAAAAGAACATTATTAAGTTTGCAAAAGTCAAGCACTCAAATGTTAGGAAATGCCAGAATGAAGGTTACCTGTGCAACCTTAATTCAGCCCCCTTGTGCAAATGATACAGTCATTAATTACATGCTTACATAGTACTTTTTCCACAGGACCCTGCCCCATTCAGTGCACAGGATTCACATCCAACTACATTTGTCATTTTTGTTGCTGTTCTGTTACAGGGAGCACTTGTGGAGTGGACAAAAGGTTTCAAGGCAACAGACTGTGAAGGAGAGGATGTTGTTGATATGCTAAGAGAGGCCATTAAACGCAGAAATGTAAGGAATTCTATTCCTATCTATTTGGTTTGTTAAAACAGCTGCACCCCTTTCTAAATAATATGATTTCCATTGCAGGAGTTTGACTTGGATATTGTAGCAGTGGTAAATGACACTGTTGGGACAATGATGACATGTGGCTATGAGGATCCAAATTGTGAAATTGGCTTTATTGCAGGTAAAATACTAGTCAAATTACTTGTTTAAAATGAAAGCAAAATATTTAAATGATCAGTTGATTTGTGATAGAAAAAAATCTTACCACTGAGACAGATAAAGTCTGTCATAAGAACTATTAATGTCTGGAGAATTTGTGCTAGCTTAATAGCTCAGTGGTAATGATCTGCACCAGGATGTAGGAGAATGGGATTAACTAATTTTCAGTCACTGGACTGACAGCGTGTTATGTTTCACAACCTACAAACAGATTAAATTGGATACAAACATTAAATATTTTCTGCTGGAAAGCTTTAAAATAAGACTACTTTATTTCTTAGAATTCAGGACACAGAAAAAACCCCAAATGGAGGGAAACAAAATAGGCTGATCACTAAAACAGAGCAGCACAGCTCACCCCACCTTACTCCAGCTTTCTGCAAACTGACTCTGCAAGGTATAGATTGATCACACACTTTCCTACAAAGTCTCTAGCCTGCAAGCTGGACCAGGATTTAAAGTGACAGCTTGTAATTTTTATTGTTTCCAATACACCACCCTGGGGCTATGAATATAGCTGGGGGAAAGGCTGTGACATGTTCTGGATGAAGTTTCATCTCTTCCTCTAGTGCTACAATTTAAGGCTGTGTCCACACTGCCACTTTCAGCGCTAAAACTTTAGTCATTCAGGGGTGTGAAAAAACACCCCCCTGAGCGACAAAAGTTTTAGCACTGAAAAGTGCCAGTAGAGACAGTGCTGGCTCCCAGTGATAAAGCTACCACCCCTTGTTCTGGGTGGGGTTTTTTTTTTTAATCGCCAGGAGAGCTCTCCTCCAGCAATAGAGCGTGACTACACTGCCCATGTCTGCCAGGGCCGCGCTGTAACATGGGCAGTGTAGACACACCCTTAGTGGCCAGTCTGTAAGCCTTACGTGTGGTGAGGACAGGGAAGGGTGTTTAAAGCAGAATATAATGAGGGAATCCTTGGAGACTGTGGCTAATATTGTAGGAAGATGATTAGTGCTTAATTTGTAATGAAAGAGGTGCGATGGCTCAAGCAATTAGGTGCCAGGGCTCAAGCAATTGATTTACTTTCATAACTGCCGTGGCAAGCCCAGAGATGCCAGGGCCCAGCCCTGGCACAAATTAAGCACTGAAGATGATGCTCTGCCCGCTCAACTATTTTTAGATTCAGATGTTATGTTCTTTTGGAGAATGTGTTCACATGCAGAGATGAGCTGTGAATCTGGTGTATCCTCCGAACAAAAGGACTCAGGATCCATTGTAGGTAGGCAGATAAAGATGCCTGGCCAGTGTGTAGCAACACTGAACAAGCAAATATGACATGTAGATGCTTGAACATGGGATAAAACAAAGTATGGTTGAGCCAAATAACTTTTACAGTAGCATGAGTTGTCTGGCCTGCAAAATGTGATGCAAATATCAGTTGGGTAGTATTCAGTCACCTGACTCTGTGCCTTCCTACCCCATCTCCTTTTCTCCAGTGAGATTCCCATGAGGGCATTGCAGTAACAGGAAATCTCCAGTAGTCTTAATTTCTATGGCATATTCTGTGGAAAACCTACCTCAGTTCTGAATGTTTGTATTTCAATGATGTAGAAGATACTATCAGAAAGGCCACTTGTTGACACTGATTTCTATTAAGATCTTGGGATATCTTTGTAATACGGATCTGGTTCAGGAGAGTGACATTTAAATATTTCACACTGTAGACACCATGATTTCCTTCTATGCATTTCAGCTACTCTTTAACTAGATGTGACTGAAGCCCTGTTGCTTTCTCCCAGGAACAGGCAGCAACGTGTGCTACATGGAAGAGATGAAGAATATTGAAATTGTGGAAGGGACTGAAGGGAAAATGTGCATTAACACGGAATGGGGAGGATTTGGTGACAATGGGTGCATTGATAGTATCAGAACAAAATATGATAAAGAAGTGGATGAGGGTTCATTAAATCCTGGGAAACAGAGGTAAAGCTGATTTTATTGTTTTTAAATGATGAATTGGTTACTGCAACGTTCCTGAACCTGAACTGCCTTTTTTTTTTTTTTTAAACAAGTAATTTGCAAGGAGATTTTGGTATCGTAATTCATTTGCCAAACTATAAATCATGCAGATTACCTATGTTCTTTATATCTGGACTAAATTATTTCTCTGTCCCCACATCAACATTGCCAAAACAGGTGATTTGCGAAATAGAACACCTTTTAAGACACATATGCAAAACATAAGCATGACTGTGTTGTCCTGTCATCCTTTTACTTTACTGTTCCACTTGGCTTGACGCTAGGATAAAATACTCAACTGTGAATACTTTCCAAATAAGATTAATTGTGAAAGTTTTGTATTAAAAACGAATTTCAAAATAAATCCTGCAAAAAATGAGTTGAGGAGGCTGAGTTTCGTTTTGCAAGGCCAGACCTGATCTGGATCTAAGTGCCAATTTATATCCGCCACCAAAGTTAAAGGTGGGGGAAGCTGGGTAAAATGTTAGAGTTAATCTAAAACTGGAACTTCAATCAATGCATTATACTTAATATTTTGTGTGTTCTTTCTAATTTCTTTATCTTCTTTAGAACATGAAATATTCTAACTAGTGTTTGCGTTTGAAGTAATTGTAAGATACTGTGGTGTTGTTTTTTTTACAGCCAAGCAGCAGTGAGTTTAGGGTAGTGGAATTACCGAGTTTTTAATATTTTTAGGGGGTGGTTATAGTGTGTACTACCAATGGTATTAAACAGAATTAATTCCATCTTTTAATCATTTGTAATTATTTATTAATATTTTTTGTAAAATAGGTATGAAAAAATGACCAGTGGAATGTATTTGGGTGAAATAGTGAGGCAAATTTTGATTGACTTAACCAAACATGGACTTCTGTTCAGAGGTCAGATTTCGGAATCGCTCAGGACAAGAGGAATATTTGAAACAAAATTCCTGTCTCATATTGAAAGGTAAAGTAATTCATTAGAATGAGGTGGTTTCTGTCTTCTTTCATTGACAATTGCTTCTGTGCAAATAGGAGCTACTGAGGTCAGGAAGTGACAAAATACTGACCCAAATCTTGAAATCTTTCCCTGGGCCCTGCTCCCAGTGAAGTAAATGGAATTTGTCTGCGGGCTGGTCTACACTGGGAACTTACATTGGCATAGCTATGTGGCTTATGTGGAGTAAGTATTATAGCCATTTTAAAGAGAGATTATCTGAGGCACAAAGAGGTTAAGTGACCAGCCAGGTTTACATCGAGACTCATCATTTTGCAAGAGTCCTGGCCCCTGATCCCTTCTATAACCCCTAGTCAATATTCCAGGGCAATATTCGATAGTCAAGGGCAAATATAGTGCCTATGTATAAAAAAGGGAAATAAGGACACCCAGGGAATGACAGTCATTTTAACTTCACTACCCAGAAAGAGAATGGAGCATATAAACACCTAGATGATGATAAGGTGATAAGTAATAGTCAGCATGGATTTGTCAAGAACAAATCATATCAAACCAACCTAATAGTTTGGGTTTTTTTGACGGAGTAACAAGTGTTGTGGATAAGGGGGAAGCAGCAGATAATGGTATATCTTGACTTTAGTAAGGCTTTTGATACTGTCTCATGTTTTCCTAGTTTGTTTGTTTATCAGAAGGTCATGCAACCTAGATGGAGCTATTATAAGGTGGGTGAACAACTGGTTGGAAAACGATTCCCAGAGAGTAGTTATCAGTGGTTCACAATCAAGCTAGAAAGGCATGTCGAGTGGGGTCCCACAGGGATCAGTTCTGGGTCCGGTTCTGTTCAGTATCTTCATCAGTGATTTAGATAATGGCACAGAGAGTACACTTACGAAGTTTGTGGATGATACCAAGCTGGGAGGGGTTGCAAGTGCTTTGGAGGATAGGATTAAAATTCAGAATGATCTGGAGCAATGGTCTGAAGTAAGTAGGATGAAATTCAATAAGGACAAATGCAAAGTACTGCATTTAGGAAGGAGCAATCAGTTGCACACATACAAAATGGGAAATGACTGCATAGGAAGCAGTACTGCGGAAAAGGACCTGCAGGTCATAGTGGACCACAAACTAAATATGAGTCAACAGTGTAAAACTGTTGCCCCCCGACACCCCAAAAAAGCTGCAAACATCATTCTGGGATGTATTAGCAGGAGTGTTGTAAGCAAGACATGAGAAGTAATTCTTCCACTGTACTCCTCAGCTGGAGTATTGTGTCCAGTTCTGGGTGCCACATTTCAGGAAAGATGTGGACAAATTGGAGCAAGTCCAGAGGACAGCAACAAATATGACTAAGGTCTAGAAAACGTGACCTATGAGGGAAGATTGAAAAATTGGGTTTGTTTAGTATGGAGAGGAGAAGACTGAAAGGGAACATAACAGTTTTCAAGTACATAAAAGGTTGTTACAAGGAGGAGGAGGTAAATTGTTCTTAACCTCTGAGGACAGGACAAGAAGCAATGGGCTTAAATTGCAGCAAGGGAGGTTTAGGTTGGACATTAGGAAAAATTTCCTGTCAAGGTGGTTAAGCACTGGAATAAATTGCCTATGGAGGTTGTGGAATCTTCATCACTGGAGATTTTTAAGAGCAGGTTAGACAAACACCTGTCAGGAATGGTCTAAATAATACTTAGTCCTGCCATGAGTGCAGGGGACTGAACTAGATGGCCTCTCCAGGTCCCTTCCAGTCCTATGATTCTGAGATTCCCCCACAAAAACATGGAATATTCCCCTTCCTGGAAGCCTGTTAAAAATAGGAGCGGGGGGGTTGGGGAGGGGGAAGTTGCATAATTATTCTGTAATTGTTAGGAGTGATTATCCCCGTTCTTACCCAACCGTGTCATCTTAAAAATCCTACCACCATGCACAGCCTTTATCTCATTCACAGTGTTTGCTGAGGCACTCAAGTGTTACTACCTTTACAAAAAGAGTATTAATAATGGATTATAAAAAAGAACTGTGCTCTGAATGTACATGTGCATGCATGTGTGTGGGTGCTTGTCCATGATCTTCAGAGTAAAATCACTTTTTGATCCTGAAGGAAAAGATGCTAAAAAAATAGGGTGGCTGACTTGTGACCCATTGGTGGTTGATTTTCAAAGGCAGAAATGGCAGTGAGGTGCCTAATTCCTACTGATTTTCAATGAGAGGTGCACAACAGCTATTTGTGCCTTTGAAAAACTACCTCATTCCTCTTAAGTGGTATTCATCGCAATCACAGAAGGGCTCAAGATGCAAAATTTGGATTTGGATTCCAATCAGAACCTCCCTCCCAATTAAGAGTGTTTGGGTTTTTCTCCAGAGCTAATCTCTAACAATCTGGTTTCATTTGTAAGACTAAAAATCCAAAAGTACACACAGTATCTCCTAACCAAAAGTTGCTGTTGTGTTTGTATGACCACAGTGACCGGCTAGCCCTTCTCCAGGTTAGAAGAATTCTGCAGCAGCTTGGATTGGACAGCACTTGTGATGACAGCATTATCGTAAAGGAGGTGTGTGGTGCTGTTTCAAAGAGAGCAGCCCAGCTATGTGGAGCAGGACTAGCTGCTATCGTAGAGAAGAAGAGAGAAAACAGAAATCTAGAGCACTTGAAAATCACTGTTGGAGTGGATGGAACTTTATACAAACTACACCCGCAGTGAGTACTTTGTTCCTCCTTTGCTTTAGTGTTGACTTAAGAGTCCATTGAGAAAACAAACAAAACTGTATTCAATAGTCTGTTTGTTTAGATTATAGAAACTGAAAGGTTATCTTCAAGAAATGAATGTGTATCCCAGCAGTTGACTCCTTAATTTGGACTAAGGATTGAAAATTGCCAAGAGAGAGGCTCAAAGCAGTGCCTTCTCGTACTTTATTAGTTCAAAGCAGCCTGCCTGAAGAAAGGGAAACTTGCTGCTGAGGTTGTAATGATTGATTCTGAGTTAAACAGAAGAGCTAGTTTCCAATGTTTTAGCTTCCACAGCAAGCAAGAAATGAAGGCTTCTCTTTTTAGTTAAATACATTTAGAAACTACCTAAACTCTTTTTATACAGTATAAATGCCTAGCTACAGCGGGTGCTGACTTGGTTGATCCCTAGGAGAGAATACAATATAAATGTTAAATAATAGTGCAATATAAAGGCATATTTATCATCTCATTAATTTATAGTAAGTCAACTCTAGTCTGGTGCCAAGCCAACAGCTGCATCTGTCAAAGACTGTGTACCTCTCTGGTTCATTTAGCACATATATTATCCTTAACATTTCCTTTTTTATGGCCTTTTTGGATGCTTAAAATGTATTAAAATTCCAGTTAGGGGAAGAAACCCGCCTCCCCTCCCCCCAAAATCTCAGTCAAAAGGAAATCTTCATGCTGGAAACCTGTAACGGAAGACGTTTCTATTGGTTCTAAATGAATCTTTGGCATTTTGGACCTTTAACATTTTTGGTGATGGCTTTGGCCAAATTTTTGCCAAAGAGGTGGCCTTGTTCAAATGGAAGATTACGTTAGTTGCTGAGGTTAAATCCATGTTCCATGAATGAGGTCTAACGAGGGTAGAGGAAGGTGTAGAATTTGCTGCCAAACTAGCCGCATCAGAAGACCCACTTTGCAGAAGGAAGACTGCCTATCATCCTCAATAGTTTTTAAAATATGAGGTTTCTCTGCTATCTTCAGTTCATGATGGTAGGAAAGATAGGAAAACCGAAAATGAAAACTGTGACCAAGATGGGGAAGTGCCACTTTTTTTGTTTGCAGTTAAAATGTTTCCAGATTACATTAACTTTTCACACATTTTATAGAGAGGAATTTATAGTTGCCATCTCCCAACTGACCAACTTAGGCTATGGAAATGTTTCCATAGATTTAACTACTTTCTTTTGGCATCTCTTCTTCCCTTCTTTTCTCTTCTGAATCACCTGCAGTACAAATTCCTGCATTAGCTCCTGATGGGACTTCATCATCAGAACCCCTTGGCACCTAAAAAGCTCCATGTTCACTATTGCACCACTTGGAACAGGCAAAGTGAAATTCCCATAAAGTACAATGGGTGAGATGGCAAAGAGCTGGCTAGACTAGTAGCTCCACAGAAGGCCTCAGTGCTTCTTTATATGAAAGGAATCTGGAACCCAGTGTTGCCTGCTGCTGCGTGCTAGAGAGAGAACCATCATTAAGTGACATATGGTTCTCTCTGAGGAAATGGGTCCTCTTCTCTCACAGTCTCACAGGATGGAAGAACTTGTTTCTGTTTCCTGTTGTAGGAGGCAGAACATACTGAAGGGACGGGGGTGGAGAACCAATGGAAGATGTTGATTGATGTGCTGTCTTATTTGTTTGGCCCCTTGCTTCCTAGAGGTGAAACAAACCTTTTTTTAGTCTGGGTTAGTGAAGAAAGGATGTGAACAACATAGATACACTCAGGATCCCTTATACCTGGGGGTACATTATGGTGGTCGTGTATGATAATCATTAGCATAAAATCAGCAAACTAAAAATTTCAGAATACACCAAATTAAATAAGTGGTGATTTAAATAATTTATAAACAAGTAGAAATGATCACTCCATTTACACATTGTAAAGTGGTTTTGTTTTTGTTTTACTTTTAGTTTTTCTGGGATTTTACGGGAAACAGTGAAAGAAATGGCACCTCAGTGTGATGTGACTTTCATGCTGTCTGAAGATGGAAGTGGAAAGGGAGCTGCCCTAATTACTGCTGTGGCAAAAAGATTGCATAATGTTGAAGAAAATTAAAAACAAAGACAAATATTTAAGTACAGCTGTACAAGTGCATTAGAGATTTGCTCAGTGACTACACAAAATAACTTGGGTGGAGACCAACAAGAAATACCCACTATTAGCTAGCAGCTAGACTAGAACCGCCGCCAATGCAGAACAAGTCAAATCTTTGACCCACCATAACTTGGGTGGAGGTTGGGGTGTCCTGATGCTAGTTAGCACTATATTCTGGGATACCACAATAGACTCATTGCTGCAACATGACCGAATGCCATACATAGTGATATATAGCAGGTCACATAAATGTAATTTCCCCCCCCAAAAATCAGCTTTTGAAGTACTTAATTGATCTCCTACCCCACTAATGTTATCCTGTGAGTTTGTCACCCAGTTTTTCAGGGTTTTAGGGTTTTTTAGCCTTAGCTTTGTCTGCCTCAGTGGGTATCGAGATTCTGATACTGTACATCTCTAGTGGGTATATTTGTTCATTTTTGTTTTTTAAAATAGATATACAAATTGGAATAAATTAATTAACTTTGTCCAATGAAACATTATGTTCAATGAAACATGTATTACTACTAGGGCTGTCAAGTGATTAAAAAAATTAATCTCGATTAATCGCACGATTGAAAAAATTAATTGAAAGATTAAAAAATTAATTGCACTGTAAACCAATAATAGAATACCATTTATTTAAATATTTTGGATTGTTTTCTACATTTCAAATATATTTATTTCAATTACAATGCAGAATACAAAGTGTACAGTGCTCACTTTATATTTATTTTTGATTACAAAAGTACTATGCGAATGCCTGTTCTCACTTTCAGGTGACATTGTAAATAAGAAGCGGGCAGCATTATCTCTCGTAAATGTAAACAAACTTGTTTTTCTTAGCGATTGGCTGAACAAGAAGTAGGACTGAGTGGACTTGTAGGCTCTAAAGTTTTACATTATTTTGTTTTTGAGTGCAGTTATGTAACAAAAAAAAGCTACATTTGTAAGTTGCACTTTCATGATAAAGAGATTGCTCTTCAGTATTTATGAGGTGAATTAAAAAATACTATTTATTTTGTTTATCATTTTTACAGTGCAAATATTTGTAATATAATATAAAGTGAGCGCTGTATACTCTGTATTTGAAATCAATATATTTGAAAATGTAGAAAAACATCAAAAATATTTACTACATTTCAATTTGGGCCTTTTTCTTGTATAGAATTGGTATTCTATTGTTTAACAGTGCAATTAAAATTGGGATTAATCGCTATTAATTTTTTAATCACAATCTTTTGAGTTAATTGCGTGAGTTAACTGCAAGTAATGGACAGCCCTAATTACTACATTTTTTACTGTCTTGGTTCCAGACTAGTTGTAATACAGTGCACCCCACATACGGTGGACATTATTAGAAAGTGGATGTACTGTACAAAAATCAGCTGCAGCCCATAGGAGAGTGTACTCTCAGCTGTTTCTTGGTCTCAGGCTCTTTCATGGCCTGGGGCCCTTATTTGTAGCCTCCACCTGGGAATCAGATCCAATCACAAAATGCTGTCTTGCTGGATTGGCCAATTCCCAGCACCTGCCTGCTGGGCTTCTCTTCAGAACAGGGCTGACTGCTCCCTGTAAGGTGGCCAGATAGCAAGTGTGAAAAATTGGGACGGGGGTGGAGGGTAATAGCCAGTTACATAAGAAAAAGGCCCAAATATCTGGACTGTCCCTATAAAATTGGGACATCTGGTCACCCTAGCTCCCTGCCCCCAAGCCTTTAAAGGGACAGACCACCCCGTTACACCTCTTTTTTTAATCTCCGTGTCCCAGGAATGTTTTCTAGAACGAGGCCACATTAATTTCTCTGGTTCTTGTTTTCCTTCTAGTCTTTCCTCCCAATCAATTTTTAAAAATCAGATTGTTTCCATGTTGTGGAAATGTTTCTCTTTCCATCTTTTAGTCCCCTGGCTGCTGATCTGCATGTCTCCAATCATGCTAAATTAACTCTTGTGGGAACAGCACGTTTTGTTGCTCACTCCAAAAGTGACTCTTCAGTGACATAGGGTGAGCAGCAGAGACACAGGTTTAAAAAGTTCACATCAGCCTATCAGTAGTACCTGAGCTCAGCAGCCGGGCAGTTGATAAAGATGGTTTATTAATGGGCAAGGGCCAACGAGTTGGGGATGAAACAGGAATGCCTGTTTTATATTTATCAGTGGGACATGGACAGTAAAATAGGCTGAGATTTATAGACATCTTGAAAATAGTCAATACTCTTGGGTGTGACTTAAAAAAATCACACTCTTATTTAATGGATTGCCGAATGAAATGAAATAATATGTAGCACAAAGAATCAAAATGGCAAACCTCTGGTTTCCAATCTCAGCTGCTTCCATACCCTCTCAATCCTCTGTTCACATATATTCCTGTGTACTTGTGCTGGGAGCACAGCAAAACACAGCATTTGTGCTGACAGCAGGATGCCTGTAGCAGACATACTCTAGGGGCTTGGATGCATCCATAACTATTGTGCACTGTGTTAAATAGTTGGCTTCATGTTAACAATAATATAAAAACTGAAATAAGACTGAAAATTTAAGCCTAGCAACAATGAATCACATTTTTTAAGATACATTCACTTTATATTTTTTATTTTTTAAAAGCTGGTCAATAGCATCTTTCACTGTGACATATTGCAATTACAGAATGCATGAAAAAAATAAAACAAATTAATGAAATTGAAAATGATTTTCACTTGCTAAAGAGCTAATATATCATTTTTGTTTCTGGGCTAGCTGGAGAAGGTAAATGCATATTTAATATTTAAGAACAGACTACTCATGCAATCATATTACAAACAGAAGCGTATGCATCACATGCATGTTTTCATGATCTCTTACAAGTAGTTTAATAATTTTACATTTATTTTCATTATACCTTTCTTCAGATTTAACAATACCACTTGATCAGATTTTCCCATGAAATATTGACTCTTCCCAGAAAATTACTTTTAGTAAGTAAAATAAGCAGGCACTATTTGGAACCAACTTTTTCAAAGCAATGAGCAGTGTAAATCGTGGTGATGAGCATCTTAGAAAAACATTAGATAGGGTGAGTGGGTTTCTTCTTTCAGAGCTATAGGTACTAATTCAAACATACTGTATAGTACTCCCTACTGAAAAAAGGTGGGCAGTTGGAGACTAGTGACCTGCATCAAATCTTTTTTATATACATTCAAATGTTGCTACAGGAATAATTACATAATCCCTGCATAGCCAATTTTAACTTCAATAGCAATCCCACAACATCAGCTGACTCAAAAGTATCCTGGCTATATATGACAGAGGATGAATATTTGATTTGTATTAGTTTTGTATAGGAATACTAGCAATTGTCAGGCCATAATGTTAGTGTGAATATTTAAAAACAAGTAGGTATTAACTGGGGAAAATAGAAATGGTCAATGCTGCCACATCCTGAGTCCACACCCAACCCAGGACCAGAGGAATTAAAATGACTGCGGCCTTTAGGGAAAGAATTGCAATGTTCACCTGACAATGCTGGTACCTGATAGCTCCTCTATTGAGTCCTGCTAAACTGTCGTACAAACGGGCTTAAACTCATATTTATGTCCCAGAGTGAAGAATACTATTGTGAGAAGTGCAGTGTGTTCTGGACTATTGGTACTGGGGAAACCCCAAAGTGCAGAGGAATCTGAATGGAGCTGTGGGACTCAGTGGAAAAGCTACTGGCTCCCACTGGAGGGAGATGGGTCTTGGCCGGCTCCCACTGTCATTGTGAAGAGGGGGGATTCATTATAGTCCCCTCAGAGAGGGGAGAGAGCATGGTCTAGTGGTATACGATACATTCCTAGGTTTAAAGAATCACTTTTATAGATCCCCTATTTTATTTATACAACGTTGGTTTGATTTCTATTAAAATATGTAGGATTTTCCTGTAAAATTATATGTAATATTCATTTATTTAAAAAAAACTAACAGTCCCTTTAATCCATTAAAGATGATGATAGAGATGTGTGTACCGGCAACGGCATATTACTTTGTCGGGAAGTAGGAGCCTAAGGGTTGATCTACACAGTTTGAGTCCCAATTTAACAAAATCAGTATAGTCAAACTGGTGCAAAACCTTTGTATGGACACTTTTATTTTAGATTAGAAAAGTCCTATTTCACTCTTTTTTGTATATAAATAAGCCCTTAGAAAACTGGAGCTGAGTAGCGTACACCTCAGCTGCAGTGTGTTTTTCCTGTAATATGCTAGGCCAACAATATAAAATTTTTGTGGCTTCATTTTACACTTAGTGTAGGTGTTGCGGAATCTGATCATGTGATCACAAAATGCTGCTCACACAGTAAATGGAAATCATTGTCTAAAGATATCTCAAAATGACAAGGACATTGTTCTAGTCCACATTTAGTCTAACCTTCATTTAAGCAGCAGGGACACAGTGAATCCAAACACTGCCCACACAGATATGATAAAACGTCAGCAGAAGAATGATATGTCATAGCAGCAGGGGAGGTTCTGATTTCTGAAGGTGGGTAGGGAAATAATGAACAAGGTTCTGACGTGCAGTCTCTCGCTCTCTCTGTCTCTCTCTAAAGAGATGAGGATTGGCAGCTATTGGGCTATGGAAAGGCGAGGTACTTCACAGTGATTTCCTAAAGAGCCTGCTAGCTACAGCTTCTAGGATCTATACACTTCATTACTTTCAGCTTACTCTAAAATAAGATAAATTCTTCTATAACCAGCTAACAATATGGTACATTGTTTCTGATAATGCCAACATAAAATGTGAAGGAATGTTGCAAACTTGCAGTCTCACACGTACGTGTTTTAAGAAGCTGAACTAAAATCTTTTACACAGCACACACAGCAATACCGTCTTTTGCTTTAGCTGGGATTTAAAATAAGAAAACTTCAGATGAATATCTGTTACCCAGCACACAGTACATTGAAAAAGTATGCAGATTAATTATGTATATAATTAGCATATAAACTCTTGCAGCAGATTTACAATAAAGTGAGTTACTTCAAGTTGTGTCTGTGTTTTGTGCTTCCTTCATTCTGTTTTTTTCCCCTTCAATATCTTTGTGGGGTTTTTTTGCTTCAGGTTCTTTAGTGTATCTTCCCTCTGATTAATGTAGTTTGCATACTTTTTGAAATTGCCACTTTTTTTTTCTTGGCGACAGGAGAGCTGACAATTGTAGGCTTGTTGCAAAAATTACTGGGTCAGGTTCTATGGCTTGTGAAGGAGATCAGACAAGATGATCATCATAACTTCTTCTGGTCTCCAAACCTATGACTCTGTGAAAGAATGGTCTCAAAGATACCTTCCTCTCCCATTTCCCCCCCCTTCTCCTTGCTATTTATCCTGGCTTAAATGAATGGATGTACACTAGCTACCAGAAGGTTGTTACATTTGCTTCTGATTTAGAATCTAGAGTAAGCGGGTGTAATAGTTCACCACTGAGATGTTTCCCTTGGTAACTCTGACAAACCAGTGTTCAGAAGTAAATATAGGATCACTTGTAAATCCTTCAGAAATCCCTGATAGCAAATCGCTGAATATATCGTCTTGGGAGCTCAGTTTTATATAGGATTAGAAGAATTGTGTAAAGAAGAGTAGGGCCAAAATGTAGGGGTCCTCAAAACTTAATACAAGAAGAAATGTTTTCATGATGTTTCTTTAGATTTCAGTGAAAATACTTGTTCCTGGGGGATTTAAACATTCCCCTGTGGTGTTAGGAACCCAAACACAATGTCAGTGTGCTAGAGAGAGAGAGAGAGAGAGTTCTCACTTCCTGTTCCTGCGAAGGTGTCTCCTCCAGCGAGTTCTCTGGATGTGATGGTGGAAGAGTGAGTCTGTTTGGAAACTGATGCAGAAGTTACTGTGCAGATTGGTGGATCTCGTGGTGCTATCAGCTGATATTATGAGCTTTGTTCCTGTGGGTGCCTGGGGGTTTGTGCCCGTAGGCTGGAGATACAGGGAAGCTGACATGGGAAGTGTACTGGGAGTGGGGAAGGATTTGGGGTGAAGGGACAAATAATAGGTGTAGGTACTGAAAAGGGGAAAATTTGCTTTGCAGCTGCTGGCTATTGGGGAGCAACTGCCAACAGGAGCCTGTGGTATGAAGGTGGTGAAACTATGTTCCCTTACTCTGGGAAGTGGTTTGCAAAGCATGTCCACCATTTCAAACTCTGTATGGGGTCCTGAGGAGGGGCAGGAATGCAATGGAGCTCTGCCACAGTTGGGTTGCATCAGAAATTTAGGGGTAAAAGGCAGTTTAGCAGCAATACCTGTAGTGTCCCCTTCCTCTGTAAGTGGACGGGGGGTAATGCTGCGGTCTCCTCTGTTGCAGGGCTCCATTCACTTTAAGGACCTCCACCCAGGGGAATATTAAAGGTATGAGTCTACCAGCGGGAAAAGTAGCTCAAAAGAAGCATTTTTTAGAATCTGAAGTGGGGTCTTCTGATGAGGGAGCACAAAATCCAGCTGTGAGTGAGTAATGAAGGAATAAATGACAGTAAGGAAAGAGTTGAGCGGTCTGTTTCCAGACATGGGTCTCTTGAGGGGCTGCTTAGGAAGAAAACTTGTGCAGCCGTCAGTCTGTTAAGACCAGGCTTCTGGGGAAGATTCCTTGCAATGGAAACTTTATCCTAGGATGCCTTGGCAAAGATACGTGATTCAACTGCACTATGCAGGGGACACATGCAAATGTCTCACTAGGGATGTTGTTGTTGGAACTCTGTTAAAATATTTTAGGACTGTCTCCTGCACAACTGTAAGCTATGATACACCTGCCAGGTAGCAGAGAATTCAATGTTCGCTTTTACTCTTGTGGTGAAGTGGTATTTTTCTGGGAGCAGTTTGGAATTAGGGATTGGGATGATATAACAGCTGTTTCTTTATTCCAACCTTCCATTAAGCCTGTGACTATTTTTTTCATCTGGGTGGGATTACTGTAGGTATTACAGACAGCCATGCACTGGTTTTACCTGCAGCTCTACAGAACATTGGTGCAGCTGTGGTATGAGGAAGGGCATATACTATGGGTCTAATGCACACAAGACTGAAGAGACTTCATTAGCTGCAAGATATGTGGCGGAAAAGTGGATGTGCTCATAGGCAGTGCCCAGAGGTGTGACACAGTAGGGAAAGACATTCCCAACCTCTTAAGGAATCTTCCTCCTTTCCTGAGCTGGGGGTCAAAGGATTCCACGCAGCACTGCAATGACTGATGAAAGCCCCATTTTGAGTAGCAGAGCCTCTCTACTTTTAGGGGGAAGGACCTTGACCTGTACTGATACAGGATTGAGTAGGGTGAGGAAATGGGAACCATTGAGAGCCAGGACAATACAGATAGGAATATGAGCACTGGTAATGTGGGGGAGAATACTGGAAATGGGGAAGCAGAAAAAGAGAAACTATGGAAGGGACATCCACAGACACAGCTGGTTATGCAGGAATCCCAGTCACCAGGAGAGACTGGCAGGCTATGGGTACAGCAGACGCTCTCGCTGGGGAGCAGGTTTTGATGTGCTCAACTTCAGGAATGGAAAAATTTCTTGCAGTCAGACGGGGAAAAAGAGAATCCAAGGAGACTGCTGGGGTTACAGTAACTGGGGGTAGCCTACCAACTGTCCAAAACACGCAGCATTTTCATAGTTCAAATGGATAACAGGTTCTCTGTATTAGGCATTGTTGCAGATCAAGGGGAGCAGAAAGAGAAGCCTGTGCTTGTAACATGCCCACATTCATTGTGGGAAAGGAACCAGGAGTTACTGAGCTTAAGCAACTTCTGAAAGAACTATCAGAGTTGGGATCAGGATCTGGGGACTCAGGAGGCCCCCAGTTGACAGACATGAACTAGCTAACAAGGAAAAATGGCTAAAGGAAAGAGTCGAGAGAGAGGGGGGTCAGTCAGGGGGTTTAGTAGCAGCGAGAAGGTGGTCCACTAAATGGGGATTGCAAGTACCTGTGACAATTTGGACCTGAGCTTTTGTATAGATGAGACTGAAAATTGCAACTTGGAACGTGCACTCTCTTAGGATGTGTGCTGGAAACAAATGATCCTTTAATTTTTGGAGGGGCAGGATTTGTATCTAGTGGGAACCCAGGAAATAAGACTCTATTCCAGGTATGATGTGGGAGCCCAGAGGAATTAGAGGAGGGGCCCACCTGTTTGGTCCACAGGACCTGATACTTATATGGAGTAGAGGTACTGTTTTATATTTATGCAGCATCGGTGCAGAGGGTGGTAGAACTGCAGCTGGGGAGGTGTGTGTTTGTTGATTTCTGTTGTTTGGGTGTGAGGTATCATTGTTTCACCATCTCTGACCCACAACATCAGAAGCAGGGGAAAGGTCTTTTTATAGAAGTTCCTACTATTTTTAATGATGTCTCGGCAGTTGTGTTTATGGGGATTTTAATTGTTTAGCTGCAGTGACTGACAGAGCAAAGCAACCTAGAGGGGTTACAAGCTGATGAAACTTACAAACTGTGTGTGGTGTTGCTGGGTTAAAAATGTTTTTGGGCATCCTCATTTAAGAAGAAGGGGGCAGTTACATTTTTTAGAGGGTACTCTGGATAGGTGATTGGACAAGGTGTATGTGAAAGCAACTGAACAATGTGCAGTGCACCCTGTAAAGTTATTTGACCTCTGCTTGGTCCGAGCTGAACTCGGGGAGGATGGAGCAACGATCTTTGGTCATGGTTATTGGAAACTAAATACTTGCTTAATTAATAATGCAGTGACAGAAAGTTAGGAAGAGTTCAATAGTTTTACCCATCACACAGATGGAAGGTCCACCAAGGGTGCACACACTCAGCCTTCTGGCTCCCTAGCTGACACTTCTCTTGGGGGAACACATGCGTCTCTCTTTTTCTACTGACCAAGATATTTTCAGGCTGCATGGTTCCCTGTCTACACAGTGAATTCCCCAGCAATCAGACTGCCTAAGCAGGCCTGCTTTGCTTTTCTCCTCAGAGGCTATAAACAGTGTGATTGCCCAAAGTTCTAAGGTATCACACAGTCTTTTCTAAGTAAGCACATTTATTCTTAAGGGGAAAGCATTACAGAGAAAACATATTAGAATAATACAAAAACATACACACATGCCAATAAGTTCACCAGAGATCACCCCAACTCCAACAAGGACTCTGCCAGAAATCAGTCCTTCAAACCTAACCAAGAGGGTTTTCTATGGTTACAAATTCATAACCACTTTGGCTCAGAACAAGCACCCCTATGAATCTTTGAGTGTCTTTTTTTATACAGTTTGGATGTCTGATCTTGTCCTCATAACAAACAAAGAAAGCAAACAAAGGTCCTCTTCTCAGGGCAAAGCTTTAAAAGGCTGAGGTCTTGCATAATTGGAGGGGCTATACTTGCATATACCTTCCCTCTAGAGATTTCCTGGGAAACCCACCCAACTTTAAAAGCTCATCCTTATCTGACACATTGTTTCAAATAGTCCTTTGAACTCCTAACACTTCCCAGGGTTAACATTAGTCATGTCTTCTCCCTGGAGATGTTACATACAATTCCACAAATAATACATAAACATTAGCATTTTTAATTTAATGAACTCCTAAAATACTTAAACTTAATTCAGTAAAGATTAACTTAATTCAATAAGGGTTGTCCAGGATATTGCAGAAAATTGCCATACCTGTCACAGATGTTTAAGAAGGAAGTGATTTAGCACTGAAGGAGAAAGCTGGAATCAGCTAACTTTGCAAAGGACTTCAGGGCAAAGGGCAACCTCCTCTGATATATTTGCAAAATGCAAGAGGAAAATACTGTAGTGGGATTACAGGAACCTAGCACTGAGCAGGTCCACTGATGCATGTTAAGGATAGTTCACAAACATTACAGGGAGGTTTTTCAGAGACAAACCATTCCTTCTTTCCAGCAGCAGCAGTTTTTGGATGGCATCACGGGTTTTCCAACAGTGGCAAATTAGGAACAGAACTCACTTGTGAGACCAGTAGAGGAAATAGCGGTTTGTGCAGCTATCTTGTCACTGAAGATGGAAACTTCCTCAAGGGCGGACAGTTTGGCAGTTGAATTTTATCAGAGGCTTACTGTCATAACTATAAAGGGAAGGGTAACAGACCTCCTGTGTACAATACTATAAAATCCCTCCTGGCCAGAAACACCAAAATCCTTTTACCTGTAAAGGGTTAAGAAGCTCAGGTAACCTGGCTGACACCTGACCCAAAGGACCAATAAGGGGACAAGATACTTTCAAATCTTGGTGGGGGGAAGGCTTTTGTTTGTGCTCTTTGTTTTGGGGGTTGTTTGCTCTTGGGACTAAGAGGGACCGGACATCAATCCATGCTCTCCAAATCTTTCTGAACAAGTCTCTCATATTTCAAACTTGTAAGTAACAGCCAGGCAAGGCGTGTTAGGTTTATCTTTGTTTTCTCAACTTGTAAATGTTCCTTTTGCTAGAGGGTTTATCTCAGTTTGCTGTAACTTTGAACCTAAGGCTAGAGGGGGTTCCTCTGGGCTCTTTGAATATGATTATCCTGTAAAGTTATTTTCCACCCTGATTTTACAGAGATGATTTTTACCTTTCTTTCTTTAATTAAAAGCCTTCTTTTTAAGAACCTGATTGATTTTTCCTTGATTTAAGATCCAAGGGGGTTGGATCTGGACTCACCAGGAATTGGTGGGGGGAAAGTAGGGGGAATGGTTAATTTCTCCTTGTTTTAAGATCCAAGCGTTTGGATCGGTGTTCACCAGGAAATTGGTGGAGAAGTCTCTCAAGGCTACCCAGGGAAGGGTTATAGTGCTTGGGAGGGAGATATTCTGGAGGGGAGGGGAAGGTAGACAGAGTTTCCCAAATAACTCATAAATAATTTGGGTGGTGGCAGCAAAAGCAGATCTAAGCTGGTAGTTAAGCTTAGAGATTTTCATGCAGGTCCCCACATCTGTACCCTAGAGTTCAGAGTGGGGAAGGAAACTTGACACTTATGGATCTCCTCTCTGTGATGCTCTCATGCTTTCAGCGATGCCTTGACTAGAGGCACATTGAGATCTTCCTTTTATGAAGGCCTTTTGATTTTTTTCAAAAATGTTATTTGGAAGATATCAGGAATTGGAGGTCTATTGCCCTTTTGAATATGGATTACAAAATTTTGGCTTCCATTCTAGCTATTTGGAGAAAATAGCAGGGAAATTATTGCAACCCACTCCGTCTAATGCTGTTAAAGGTCACGCAGTGGCAGATGCTTTGTGTCATTCGTGGGAAGTATTTGAAACTGAGCAATGGGGCAATGACAGTTCTATGTTTTGGCCTTGGATCAGGTCAAAGCTTTTGATATAGTGAACCTATCTTGCTTATGGCTGGTCCTGTCTCAATATGGTATTCCCCCACAGTTTATTAACTGGCCACATCCCTTTAGTAAATGGGTGGATGGGAAAGGCTATACAGATCCATTCTGGGGTAAGGCAAAGTTGTTCCCTGAGACTATTTTGTATTGTTTTTCTTTGAACCCTTTACTGTGGGCAGTGTATGTTAACGGGATTTCAGGGTTTAAGTGTGAGGATTAAGGAGGAGAGGAATTTCACTCTGTCAATGAAAATTTTTGCCCATGAGACTGATGTCACAGTGCTAGTGGGCAGTACAGAAGACAGAGACATATTTTTTGATACTTTACATAATTATTCAGCTACAGCTGGAGCAATTATTAACATGAAGAAGATCATGTCTTTGTGGGCTGTCGTGCTCTCTTACATTCTTCCAGGAGTTGCAAATTGTGACGCCCTCCTGGGATTATAGATATTTTCTGACTAACCTTTGGCAGTGATTCAGTAGCCAAGTTGATGGGAGAAGCGGTTTTCACCTGCCTGGTTAAGGTGATGAGGTGGAAGGGACGGACCCTGACCTTGTCAGAGAGGGTGATATTAATTTAAACATTCCCGTTGCCCATTTACATTTAGGTGGCATATATGTATCCTTCCCCTGGAAAACTGTTGGTCAAATTAACAGGATTATTTTTTTTCAGATGCTCTGGGCCAATAAATATAACTTAGTGAAGTATCATCTACCTGCCAGTTAAAGATGGGGTTTGAGTCTGGTATGCCCTAAAGCTTTCTTGATGGTGTTTTTGTTTTTTAATTTTCATACAGTTCGTGCAACTAAGGGTAAGGATGGCCACTCATTTTCCAGAATTGCTGGGAAATGTCACGGGGAAAGAAATCAGGAAAAGTAGATGCAGTCCCGAAAGGTGGGTCCCCCCCCAGCAACAGCCCAGCAGCGTCTCTCTTACATACAACTTGCTTTTAAAGAGCATTTCCCCTTGGAAGTATCTGAATTATCCTATTAAATGCATGGCCTTCCTTCACCTCCCCCTCCTCTCTCCCCACTTCCTTTCCTCCCTGTCTCTATTCCCCTCCTCTGAATTTTGCTTCTATTTGTTATCTTATTTTAACATTTTTGAAGATAGTTGGGTTTTTATAAATAAGTGTTGGTTTGTTTGTAAATTGTGTAATACAAATAATTGATTTGTATATCAACCATTCATATTCTATATAATTAAATGTTTCAAGTATAGCTGAGGCTCAGGCAGCAAATGGTTTAATATATTATATTATGAGAAATTTATGCATAGTTTTATTTATATATATATATATATATATATATATATATATATTGGGACCTGGGCTTTTCTTCAGGGCATCCACCTTGTCCTGAAGGGGCTGGACTCAGAGACAGCCAAGGTACTTAGTTTCTTGAATGCCAAATTTATATTTTGAGGGCTTTGTTGAGAGTCTAGCTTCCCCTAGCAACTGTAGTACAGCCAACATGTGGCCCACGTGTGACTGCCAGCCTGTGCTGAAAATAACCACATCGTCGAGGGACGCCACTGCAACAGGGCTGGCGCAACCCATTAGGCGACCTAGGCGGTCGCCTAGGGCGCTACAATTTGGGGGGTGGCGACCGCGGCGGTATTTCGGTGGCGGGACCTTCTGCCACCTCTCTGGGGGGCTGCATTTCGGGGCGGGACCTTCCGCCGCCGAGGGCGGCAGAAAAGCTGGTGGCGCTCCTGCACTGCAAACTGGCAATGATGGCAAAGCATGTGGCCCAGGAAGTGCTGGAAGCTGGCTGTGGCTCTGTGCAAGCCAGAAGACATGGTGGTGAACTGAAAGAGCCCCAGGGGAGTGGAAAATGCTGTTTCCCCTCAAGTCTCGCATAAGGGGTATTTGCTAGTGCCCTTTTGTCAAGTCTAAGGCTGTGATATACCTGGCCTTTTCTAGATGATCCAGAAACTAATCTAGCTATGGCAATGGATAGGTGTTGAACTGGGATACAATATAGAACCTCCAGAAATCCATGTAGATAGTGTTGAGTTCCAGCATTGCTTGTATCTCCCGCTTCACCGAACTGCTCACGGATTTGATAGGTCTTGTTGTAAGGGAAGAGACCAGAAGTTCAGACCTCCAGGGGATGCCTAGAGAGGCTCCCATGATCAGATGGAGGCAGAACCAGAGAGAGATGGTCATCTGACACCTACAAGGAAGGCCAATCAGAGTCCAGCTGGCCAGATAAAAAGGGCTGGCTGCTTCTACTAGGGGCCAGTTGTGGGTGAAGCCAGGACACAGAAGAAAGGCTCTCCTTGCCCTAATCCATGTAACCTGACCTGGTCTGGGGCCTAATCTTGATAATGCTGGCCAGGGGTCTCTATGAAGGACTAAGTACATATTATGGACTTTATCACCCAGGTAGCTATTTTGAGTTGAAGTTCAGTTTGTTTTCTGTTAACCCCAGAAGAGGTCTGGGCTGAGAGCTGGCCTGGCTGGAGGGCTGGGCAGTGCTGACAGTTGTGGAACCAGGACACAAAGGGGCACTACAAGAAGAGTCCCTGAAATGCTGCATTCTCACAGAAGGTGGTGCTCTGGTGGTGAGTGCACACTATAACACAGGTATGGTCCAGTCCTTGGTGCCATGGTGATCGGTATCTTAGACGTACCTCAGATAAATGGAGAGAAGTGAAGTGGACTGTCGTGAATGTAATGTAAAATGTAAACAAGCACCATAAGTTGTGAAAGGCATATTCAGTTTAAAAAATCAGTAGTCTAAGTTTTAGTTATTGACATGGGTAGGGAACTCTTTCCATTTAGATGTGGCTTTAATCTGTAGTATGTGCCTTTAAGATCACACCTCACATTTTCAGTTTGTGATTCATGCTGTGTGGCACCCAACCCCACTTCTGCATGCCAAAGCCGTGGCAGTACAATGAGAGGGCCTGGCACATGCTGTCTGCAGCATGCAGTACAAAACTAGCTCACTGAGCCACTTACGTTTCATGAACCGTCACATACCTTTAATAAAACAACTGCAGAAGAATAAGGTACTCCAGCAAAGATATGGCTTTTCTACAACTACAGAGCTATCAGTGGAAAATGGGATACATCCTAAAGACAAAATGGGTTTTGAAGCAAAGATGTAGAATGGCCATCATTTTGAATTAATGGAATGAATCCTGCAGCCACTTATGATACTTTAAAAACTTAATTTTTGTTTTAAATGTTCTATTGTCTTGCTGTTTATAAATCCTATGGGAATTGCTCAAATAGACTTTTTAAACAGAAATGAGGGTTTTTAAAACTTCTAAAATGGCCCGAAGGGTGGTTTGAGTAGTGTCAATATGTGAGAGAGAAATGGTACAAGATTGTGAGCCCTCTGTATATTATTTGTGAATGTGTTCTTCTGGATTCCCTCCTTTTCCCTCCATTTTATTTCTCACCTCCACCTCAGCCTGTGATGGGGCTACACTGTCTCTCAGGAAATATACAGATACTGAAACATGCAACAAATAGATTATGGAGCGGGTAGGAGCACAGTTATGAAGTAAAAATATTAGAAAGAATAGGGAAACTTATAGTTTACTTTAGAAAAGATCTGGCAGTCAGATACCCCAGTGATGAAGATGGTGTAAATGCCTAGGTAGAAAGACTTCTGACTAGATTTCCTATACAAATAATACATGGAGACCTGGAATTCTGGGGATGTTTTCCCGCCTTTTTATTTATTTATTTATTTTGCATCTTAATGGAATGGCAAACAAAAGGAGACAAGAACTTAAAAAAACACTGACTACTGTATTTGCAATCTTGTTCTTTCATGCCTGGTTATGAATATAAAAAGAATAGAAACTTCATATTTTTGAAAGGAGAGGATCAAAAAAAATCCGAACCTTAAATTAGAAAGAAACTGACTGGACGAGGATTTAAATAAAAGCTTTTTTCCTTTTTTGCAAGGGAGGATGGATGCTATTTGGAAAAGGAGTAGAAGATGAGTGGGGAGAATTGTAACACTAGGGCCTGATTTCCCTCTCAGTTATACCACTGTACATCAGGTATAACAACTGAAATCAATGGAGCTACACTGGTGCAAAGGGGTGGAGAACTGGGCCCCTTGAATAAAAGGAATAGAGAAAGAGGCAAAATAAGAGGAAGATAAATTAAAAATATTGAAGCGCTGTGATCAAGGATGCAAATGACCTAATTGTTTATTGGAAGTGCTGGGGAGATGGGAAGTTGCTGCTCCACTCTGTCCCTGTACTCTGCCCTTTCCCTTGTGTAAGTTCTCTTATCATTGGTTAGCTCCCGATGGATGGTTCTCTTGGAAAGAAGATGAAAAGTGGTGTTCTCCTTGAGGGCCAGGTTCTCCATGGCCCCTTGCAGCTTGTGTAGTCATTGACACCTGTGCAAACTGAGTATAAAAGGCTACTACTGGTGCAAGTGAATGGAGAATTCTGATCCGTTAGCATTTTACATGTAATCTACTTAGGTGTAAAGGACACAGAAAATGAAAGGTAGTGGGGAAGCAGGACCACAAGGTCTCCCCCCTTTGATGTGCATTGTGTAGCTCTCTGCCCACCAACGTCTGTATTGTCTCTGCTCTAAGCCCGCCTCCAGACGTGAGGTGCAGTGATGCCAGCCTCAAGTGTATAAAAATCACAATACAGGTCCCCAAAATCATGAGATTTCAAAAAGTAATAAAGATTGGGTTCTATTTACCTTCTGGCTTTGGAGCCTTTAGGACTCATGTTTTCAAGCTTTTTCTCTGTAATTAGAGGGCTAAAGCTTAGGTTTTTTTAAATGAAAACTAACGTTTTCAAGTAACCAAAGGTCTCCTGGAGGTGGGGCTTTAAGAAAAATCTCAGACATTGAGCGACACAGCATCACACTGTCTAGTGGCTCAGCTGTGGGCCTACAGCTGATGTTTACAGGGCGGTCAAGGAGAAGGACATCAGATCTTCAGATCTGCTGCAAGAAAGAAATAGGTGGGCCAACCATCCCTCAGGACCATAGCAAAGGAGACAGCCTGGAGAAGTAAAGGAAATGGGACCAGAGGGAGTGTCTGTTTTCCTGGGCAAATAAGTCTCATTTCTGCCCATTCACAGCCTAGCCTGTCAAGCTTGCTATCAACTCAGGTTTCACACAAGTGCTCACTCGGCAGGGATGAAGTCTCCTCCTCCTCCTCCCTGCTTAATGGCAGCCTGCCGGGCCCAAAGACTCTGTGTCCTCTGTGGTTGAGCGTAAATCAGTAGAGCACTGGCAGCAGCATCTGGACCATGAATTACCTGTCAGGTATCACTCAGCTAGTGTGACTGTTGACCATTCCCACTGCCTTTGCTCTGCCTTTTATCCCAGCCCATGTGACTCACCAGCAGATCTGTGAGGAGTGAGGAAGTTTTCTCTCTAGTTCCTACGCTCAGCTCAGTGGCTAGAGGCTCAGCTCAGAGCTGTTGAACAGTCAGTCAAAGCTTGCCACCTCCTCCTCACTGTCCCAATGCAGACTCTGAGAGTGCAACAGAGGGAAGAGGCATGAAGTGAAGAGGAAGAGGAGGAGGAGGAGGTGGTTCACACCGGTTTGGTTCAGGCTTTCTCGCTCGCTTGTTTCCTGGCCTTGAAGGGGCATCTGCTGCCACCATATATTCCAACCTCCCAGGAGCCGGTCATCATGGTAGGAAGAAGCAGACAGACAATGTGGGGGAGAAAGAACCAGTAAGCGAGAGAGTAGAGGTGAAGAGGGGAGAGAGAGAGGCAGGAGAGAAAACACTGAAGATAAAATAAGAGAGGGTGGAAGTGTGGCTAATGCAAAGCTCTGGTAGTCAGGAATTCAGGAGTCTATTTCCAGCTCTGTGTGTGATATCTTGGATAGGTCATGGCCACCTCACCCTGGTTGTGGTCATATAAAGTATGGTAAGAAAGAAAATTATGGTGCTTGGAACTTAAGTGGTTAATTAAGCAGATACATCACATGACTGACAATTTGATCAAGGGATGGAGCTTGCTGGGGAAAATATGAGAAGCGCTCACAGAGAAAGCTTTAGAAAGCTTAATTGGATTTATGATTAAAAAAAGGTAAACAAGGAAGGTGCTGATCCTATAGGTGCCTCATCAAAACTTCAATGAGGAAGGTTAAGGACAGTGATGTTAGAACTGTAGCTGATTGTGGAAAATGAATGGGATAAATAGTGACATGAGAAAGAAATTGTTTAAATGCCTGAAGGGCACATGTGCTGCAGGCAGTAATGCTGCAGGAAATTAACTTAAACCAAAAAGAGCTTAGGAAGCTAAAAATCAAATGGGAGAGAGAAGTGATTTTATAATGTAGCCAAGTTTAAGTCATGGGCCTGATAAGGATTTGTGAGTTGTATTGTAATGACACACTGAGGAGTACAGTAATGCTTTGGCTTTTCCTACTCAACTTTTAAATGAAGCATCTGTGTTTAGTGCAGGCATGATTCTGTTTGTACTGACTGAATTTTAAAGATTTTATTATATATTCAGAAACTGTGGTCTAGAAACTTTTCTATTGCTTTCAAGTTTGTGTTTTCAGTGCAAGGGAGCAGCATTGTATCTCTAAAGCCCAGTCTGTTAGTCTGAAATTTAAATAATTGCATGGTCATTACATTTTAGACAAAAAGGAATTGACTCTAAAACCAGCTGATATGTTATCATGATTAGAGCAATAGCAATGCCTTCATTCATCACAACGAAGTTACATTGTTGGAGAACATAATTCACATTTTTTATTGAAAGATTAAAAATAATTTGTTTACAGCTTTCAAACAAAGAACTTTTAATTCAACAAACTACAGCAGGAATAAGCAGTAAGTAGCATTTTTACCCAACAGGTGTTTAGCTCTTTAACTATGGCTTGCTGCCAATAGAGAAATATGAAAAATTTAATAGCTCAATATGCTGCCCAGTCGAGCATGTCCCAAGCTGACAAACATCAGAAAGCTGATGGAGAGAAACTTTGAGTGTAAAGAAACAGGGGAAATATTTAATGTTAGCATTCTTTTAGAAGAAGTCCTGGCTTTCAGCATTCAGTTTGACATTGCTGTAATAGATATGTCAAGGTATGATGTTTCTGAGGATGTCTTTGCTAAAGAGCTTTCAGGAAACCTGTCAATTTAAGTGTGTACTAAAGTATCTAGGTTCCTTTTTTATTTTGTTCCTGGGATAATTTTATAGTACACTGGAGTATGGAACTAAATGGTATTGGTAGTTAAAGGTGGTATTTAGGGATGGTTTGAAGTGTGTGTGTGTGTGCATTCAAATATTCTGAATACAAGCAGGGCATTCCAAAAACTGAACTCCTGTCTTCCTTCAGTCGAATGATAAACTTAAGTATAGAGAAGTCTCTGACTAATTAAATGAGTCTTGTATTCTGCTTCTGCTAGTGGCCTATGCTTGTGTCATTTTCTGTGTATCTGTTACAAATCTCAGTCTTATCCCCCCAGATAAAATCAGGGGAGTGTGAAACTGGTATTTCCAGACCAAAATGAGAGTTTCCAGCCCCAAGAAACACAACAGTAGGGTTTATTACACAGATCAGATCAAAGATTCATTGAGCCAGGGATCCATTTTCAGAAGGAGGTGAAAATCCCATATAATGTACTTGGATTTTTGATGCTGGCCATCCTTACTTGAAGGAGTATTTGTAAAACTGTTACATTACATTGCTATACATGGGGGAAGGGGATCTTTTCTGACTCTTGGCATGATCAGCCAACAATCTGAAACCTGCAATTTGATTACCTTTATCTTAGTATGAATATATCACTTTTTATATATGTTTATTTTAAAAACAGCAATGGAAAGAGATTGATATTGACGCTGGGTGATATCATAACTTTAGGGGTCTTCTGGCTTTAAAAAGCCAGGTCTTTTGGAGAACAATGGTTCTTCCCCAGCGTTGTTAAAACATGGTTACATCTTATACTGTAGACTGGATCTAAGTATGTTTAACGGTGTTCCCAAACTGTGCTGCAGCTCTGCTCTGTCCCAGGCTGAGGCATAGTTAAGGACTGTGGTTAAACTGTTAGTCCTCGTACCTGGCACACTTCAAGGCAGAACTATGTTTTAACCATGTTGGGGGACAAAGATGTTTAAGTGGGTACCCAACTCAGTGGGTGTTATAACATAGTCAGGCCCAACAGGAGAGTTTTTACTCATTTCAGCCTTAACTATGTTACTGTTGCACATGTTACTCTTTTTGCAGAGCAGGATTGTCTCCAATTAATAGGAGCACCTCAGCCATTAACTTTACTGAGGTGTTTAATTCCAGAGTGTAGATAGTGACATTATTATTAAACAGGGTAGCATTAAAAAAAAATCAACCAAACAACAAAAACCAAGTCACTTCTGAAAAGAATATTCTCTTACGCATCTCACCTTCCACTTTTCTGGCATAGGCTTTTCATTCTTTCTCCAAAGTCAGACTGCTTAGGAGATTTTCTCCTGGTTGTTCCTTCTTTTTATTTCCCAGACTCCCTTCCCCTGTTGTAGCTGCATTGTGGCCCTTTGTTCCCAGGATGCAGGACTGACGGCAGGGACAAACAAACCAGTTTAGATTAAATAAGAACCCTTTCACCTACCCAGATTCTGGGATTCAAAAAAAAATTCTCTCTCCCATTCTACTTCATTTTTGTATGTCAAGGATCTGGCTGGCACTGAAAGTGTGAAAACACTAAGCACAAGGCTCTTCCTGCTTCTGTTTGGGCTGGAAATACCAGAAGCCTCGTAGGAGGGAGAGAAGAGAAAGCGAAAAAAAGCCTATTGTTGTGTGATTTACATCTGAAATCTGCAGACCCACTGGGTTCCGATAAGCACCCAAACTTTTGAGGACTTTATTGAAGCTGGACTTTGAGTCTTTTGACCTTCACCTGTTATCAGTAGGACCAAAGCCACTTTAAATGCAGCTTGACTGTCCTGCCAGTGAATTCAGTCGAGTGACAAAACTAGTGCTTTGCTACTGGAAACTCTGCATATACCTTTTCAATGCCCAACTACTGTCTGGAAAGTAAATAACTTAGTAATGAGTGCAGTGTAAAAACCTTGATAGAGTGACTGTAAGTCCAGATATAATCTTAGATCTCTTGATTTGTTGTTTGATGTTGCATTATGTGAATTATGAATATTTAGGCATAAATGTTAATAAGACACACACAGCTTGTTGAATTGAGGCATAAACCTCCATTTTCTTGACTTTTTAACTCTCACTACTGTGCTAACTCTCCAATCACCTGGTTTAGCCCTGTGTTAATCTGCAGTGGAATATTGTGCTCCAGTCTGGCTCCATTCGTCTCATATCAAATTGGCTGACACACAACTGCACTCAACCATGCACATTGTAACTGGGATGATTTGACCCACACCAGTACCGTGGCTCCCTGGGTTAAGCAACAACTCTCCTCCACACATTTGTCGTGCGGATACAACAGGCAGAATGCTTGAGAAGATATGGGTAAATTCGAGCCTGCCACTGTACACAGACCACCCAAGAATGCGCTTGTTGTTAAGGCACCCATTGTGGGCCCACTTGCCCTGCCCAGATTTCTCTGCAATGTTGATGTGGCATGAAGAATGGTCTGCAGCTGACATCACAGAATCACAGAAATGTAGGGCTAGAAGGGATCTCAAGAGGTCATCAAGTCCAGCCTCCTGCACCCAGACAGGATCAAATAAGCCTAGACCATCTCTGATGGATGTTTTTCCAACCTGATTTTAAAAACTTCCAAGGACGGGGATTCCACAACCACCTTTGGAAGCCAATTCCAGAGCTTAACTACCTGTATAGTTAGAAAGTTTTCCTACTGTCTAACCTAAATCTGCAGATTACACCCATTACTTCTTGTCCTGCCTTCAGTGGACATGGAGAACAGTTGATCATCATCCTCTTTATAACAGCCCTTAACATATTTGGGTCCTCTTCTTTTCTCAAAACTAAACATGCCCAGTTTTTTTTAACTTTTCCTCATAGCTCAGGTTTTCTAAACCTTTTATCATTTTTGTTGCTCTCCCTTGGACTCTCGCTAATTTATCCACATCTTTCCTAAAGTGTGTGCCCAGAATTGGACACACTACTCCACCTGAGACCTCACCAGTGCTGAGTAGAGCCAGACAGTATCTCCCTTGGTCCCCAATCTGTGGTTCTGCATCTTCCTCCATTCCAATGCTCTGCTCTCCTGCACGCGCGTGTCTCTCTCTCTCTCTCTCTCACACACACACACACACACACACACACACACACACACACACACACAC
>NW_020664446.1:43767766-43791164 GCF_002925995.2 Terrapene triunguis | reverse complement strand
CACACACACACACACACACACACACACACACACACACACACACACACTCTCCTCTGCCTATGAGCTAGGTATAAATGTCCAGGAATCCAATGTTTGCTGTAATCAAGGTGCAACTCTGTCCTTGGTAACAATAGTAGCTGTTTGAGCCAGGACATGCTGACCAGCACCAGCCAGACCCTCCACTTCCAGGGCACCGAGATCCAATGCAGCCCAGTTCTGGGAAGTAAGAGCGTGGTTGTCAGAACTGACCCTGTTCAATCATAGAATCATAGAATATCAGGGTTGGAAGGGACCTCAGGAGGTCATCTAGTCCAACCCCCTGCTCAAAACAGGACCAATTTCCAACTAAATCATCCCAGCCAGGGCTTTGTCAAGCCGGGCCTTAAAAACCTCCAAGGAAGGAGATTGCACCACCTCCCTAGGTAATGCATTCCAGTGCTTCACCACCCTCCTAGTGAAATAGTGTTTCCTAATATCCAACCTAGACCTCCCCCACTGCAACTTGAGACCATTGCTCCTTGTTCTGTCATCTGCCACCACTGAGAACAGCCGAGCTCCATCCTCTTTGGAACCCCCCTTCAGGTAGTTGAAAGCAGCTATCAAATCCCCCCTCATTCTTCTCTTCTGGAGACTAAACAATCCCAGTTCCCTCAGCCTCTCCTCATAAGTCATGCGCTCCAGACCCCTAATCATTTTTGTTGCCCTCCGCTGGACTCTTTCCAATTTTTCCACATCCTTCTTGTAGTGTGGGGCCCAAAACTGGACACAGTACTCCAGATGAGGCCTCACCAATGTCGAATAAAGGGGAACGATCATGTTCCTCGATCTGCTGGCAATGCCCCTACTTATACAGCCCAAAATGCCGTTAGCCTTCTTGGCAACAAGAGCACACTGTTGACTCATATCCAGCTTCTCGTCCACTGTGACCCCTACGTCCTTTTCTGCAGAACTGCTATCTAGCCATTTGGTCCCTAGTCTGTAGCAGTGCATGGGATTCTTCCATCCTAAGTGCAGGACTCTGCACTTGTCCTTGTTGAACCTCATCAGGTTTTTTTTGGCCCAATCCTCTAATTTGTCTAGGTACTTCTGTATCCGATCCCTACCCTCCAGTGTATCTACCACGCCTCCCAGTTTAGTGTCATCTGCAAACTTGCTGAGAGTGCAGTCCACACCATCCTCCAGATCATTAATAAAGATATTAAACAAAACCGGCCCCAGGTCCGACCCTTGGGGCACTCCGCTTGAAACCGGCTGCCTACTAGACATGGAGCCATTGATCGCTACCCGTTGAGCCCGACGATCTAGCCAGCTTTCTATCCACCTTACAGTCCATTCATCCAGCCCATACTTCTTTAACTTGGCGGCAAGAATACTGTGGGAGACCGTATCAAAAGGTTTGCTAAAGTCAAGGAATAACACATCCACTGCTTTCCCCTCATCCACAGAGCCAGTTATCTCATCATAGAAGGCAATTAGGTTAGTCAGGCACGACTTCCCCTTGGTGAATCCATGCTGACTGTTCCTGATCACTTTCCTCTCCTCTAAGTGTTTCATAATTGATTCCTTGAGGACCTGCTCCATGATTTTTCCAGGGACTGAGGTGAGGCTGACTGGCCTGTAGTTCCCCGGATCCTCCTCCTTCCCTTTTTTAAAGATGGGCACTACATTAGCCTTTTTCCAGTCATCCGGGACCTCCCCCGATCGCCATGAGTTTTCAAAAATAATGGCCAATGGCTCTGCAATCTCATCCGCCAACTCCTTTAGCACCCTCGGATGCAGCGCATCCGGCCCCATGGACTTGTGCACGTCCAGTTTTTCTAAATAGTCCCGAACCACTTCTTTCTCCACAGAGGGCTGGTCACCTTCTCCCCATATTGTGCTGCCCAGTGCAGCAGTCTGGGAGCTGACCTTATTCATGAAGACAGAGGCAAAAAAATCATTGAGTACATTAGCTTTTTCCACATCCTCGGTCACTAGGTTGCCTCCCTCATTCAGTAAGGGGCCCACACTTTCCTTGACTTTCTTCTTGTTGCTAACATACCTGAAGAAACCCTTCTTGTTACTCTTAACATCTCTTGCTAGCTGCAACTCCAAGTGTGATTTGGCCTTCCTGATTTCACTCCTGCATGCCTGAGCAATATTTTTATACTCCTCCCTGGTTATTTGTCCAATCTTCCACTTCTTGTAAGCTTCTTTTTTGCGTTTAAGATCAGCAAGGATTTCACTGTTTAGCCAAGCTGGTCGCCTGCCATATTTACTATTCTTTCTACACATCGAGATGGTTTGTTCCTGCAACTGCAATAAGGATTCTTTAAAATACAGCCAGCTCTCCTGGACCCCTTTGCCCTTCATGTTATTCTCCCAGGGGATCCTGCCCATCTGTTCCCTGAGGGAGTCAAAGTCTGCTTTTCTGAAGTCCAGGGTCCGTATTCTGCTGATCTCCTTTCTTCCTTGAGTCAGGATCCTGAACTCGACCATCTCATGGTCACTGCCTCCCAGGTTCCCATCTACTTTTGCTTCCCCTACTAATTCTTCCCTGTTTGTGAGCAGCAGGTCAAGAAAAGCTCTGCCCCTAGTTGGTTCCTCCAGCACTTGCACCAGGAAATTGTCCCCTACACTTTCCAAAAGCTTCCTGGATTGTCTGTGCACCACTGTATTGCTCTCCCAGCAGATATCTGGGTGATTAAAGTCTCCCATGAGAACCAGGGCCTGCGATCTAGCAACTTCTGCTAGTTGCCAGAAGAAAGCCTCGTCCACCTCATCCCCCTGGTCTGGTGGTCTATAGCAGACTCCGACCACGACATCACCCTTGTTGCTCACACTTCTCAACTTTATCCAGAGACTCTCAGGTTTTTCTGCAGTTTCATACCGGAGCTCTGAGCAGTCATACTCCTCTCTTACATACAACGCAACTCCCCCACCTTTTCTGCCCTGCCTGTCCTTCCTGAACAGTTTATATCCATCCATGACAGTACTCCAGTCATGTGAGTTATCCCACCAAGTCTCTGTTATTCCAATCGCATCATAGTTCCCTGATTGTGCCAGGACTTCCAGTTCTCCCTGCTTGTTTCCCAGGCTTCTTGCATTTGTGTATAGGCACTTAAGATAACTCATCGATCATCCCTCTTTCTCAGTATGAGACAGGAGTCCTCCCCTCTTGCGCTCTCCTGCTCGTGCTTCCTCCCAGGATCCCACTTCCCCACTTACCTCAGGGCTTTGGGCTCCTTCCCCCGGTGAACCTAGTTTAAAGCCCTCCTCACTAGGTTAGCCAGCCTGCTTGCGAAGATGCTCTTCCCTCTCTTCGTTAGGTGGAGCCCGTCTCTGCCTAGCACTCCTCCTTCTTGGAACACCATCCCATGGTCGAAGAATCCAAAGCCTTCTCTCCGACACCACCTGCGTAGCCATTCGTTGACTTCCACGATTCGACGGTCTCTACCCAGGCCTTTTCCTTGCACAGGGAGGATGGACGAGAACACCACTTGCGCCTCAAACTCCTTTATCCTTCTTCCCAGAGCCATGTAGTCTGCAGTGATCCGCTCAAGGTCATTCTTGGCAGTATCATTGGTGCCCACGTCAGAAACTATCTGTTATAACTGACCCGACCATGTGCATACCTGGCTTGTGAACAGATTTTTGAATGGGCCAGGGTGATCCAGCCTTCACACCTGGGGCCAGCTAGAGGATCCCACATGCAGGTGTGGCCAAAGACAGACAATGTCATACATCACCGATGACTGTCCTCTGACCAGATTTAATAGTGGTCTGAGGGCTCTGCGTTTCACTGATGAGGCTGCCCAAAATTGGCTTGGCAAGCTCCACATCCAATAAGAAAACTACAGTGCCTATTTATTAAAAAACATATAGCATGGGAAATCGCCAGTTGATCTGAGAACTCTGAGTAATGGGCCATTCATATGACGAGAATTAGCTACAACATCACTCTGGGACTTTTCCCTGCAAAGTCTTTTTAAAAATTTTTGAGAATGACACAAAATAAAACCCATTTGAGTCTGAGATGGTAATTTTTAAAAGTTAAATACCCAGAAAGGAACACTGGATTGGGCAAAGTTTCTGTATGACTCTGCAGGTTCAAGTGTTGTGAAGAGGTCTTGAATTGTCAAGGGCTGAATTTATTGTGAAATGCTGAATTCATTCAGAAACTGGGTACACCAAAGATTAAAAACTCCATTATATCCCTACATCTTTTGGTGTTCACCAGCTCTTGCTTCTCTCACCTGCTTATCTCACTGGCAGGGATGTGGTTGGGAGCAGAAGGGGTGTGGTGGCATGGAGTTCTGTTATGCTGATTCTCCACTGGTGTAGGTCCCTTAGGAAACCTGTAGGGAACTCACACCGGTAGTGTAAGTTAGAGCAGTTCCTTGGCTGCTCTAATTAATGCCAAGGCTGGGCTGGTGCTGATTCAGGGAACCATAACTGGATTCCTGATGGCCTTCATTTCCCCTGAACAAAGCAGAACTTGGACATGGAGAAGCAAGCCTAAATCATTATGTATACATGCAAAGATAAAGAGGTAAGATTGGTTATTCAATCTTAGGCCTCATTCCAGCTTGTGAAACGTAAACATGTGAGTTTTCTACACTGGGAAAGGATTTTTGCCCCTCACTCTGTGAAACTTAAAAAAAAAAAAAAAAAAATCTTCCCTAGGAAGCAAGCAAGCAAGGATGGAAAATATAATCCCCAAAAGTGAATTTTTTTGGGAAAGTTATAAGCATTTGAAATATGAAATAAAAGGAAGTGCTCTGCAACTTATTATAGCAGGTACTGAGAGTGCCTGTTTTAGTGAAGCTTTAATAGCAACTCCATTAAAAATTAACGGATTTTCTACCAGCTCTTTAAATTCCCACTTGTTACATGGCAGCGGGCCCTCTGAAAGGCTCAGGCACTCAGCCTATATGTGACAGGCTCTGCTGAAGCAGCCCACATCCACCTGTGAATACCTAGTTGGCTTGGTGGCAGTTAATTTGCTAAGAAACATCTGGGCCTAATAAAGGGTTGAGGGCTCAGTCAGAAGCCCCCAAAACACAGAGGAAACTGCTGAGGAGAGGGACTTCTCAGAGGAGTTGGTTAGGGAACTGTTGAGGCTGATTCCCCACTATAGCACTTTGAGTGCAGAACTGCAAGGACTCTAAAAATTAATACTTGCCACTCCAGGCTTGTATTAAACTCCCAAGGTTACAGTTTTTTTCTGACTTGGGATTGGTAAATGCTGCCCAAGTGCAAAACCCCTCTGAGAATCCAGGAAGGCACACTTGGGAATTCCTTCCTGTGGGGTACCCTCAAGCCCTTTCACCCCCCGCCCCTTCCGGGGAAGAACTGAGAAAGAAAAACAAAGGAAATCAACTGTTGCCACCAGCTAATTAAACAACATTTGCACAAACCTCTTAGGACACAAAAATCCAATCCTGTCCTTAAAAAAGGTAAATTTTATTAAAAACAAAAAGAAAGAAAATACATCTGGAAACTCAGGCTATTGTTAGCTTTAAGAAAAAAAAACACTTACAGGGATTAAGCACCAAGACTAACGTTCTTGAGGTCCAGTTTAAATGTTACAAGCAAAACAAAAGCATTTGGGGTTAACACAGAGGAGTCCACAAGCCATAAAGAAATAAAAGGGATAAACCTAATCGCGTCTTCCTAGACATTTCCTGATCTACTTACATATCTGGGGTTTTACATGAGTAGCTTCTAGGTATAATCCTGATGATTTTTTCATACCGCCCCAAGCTTCTTACAGCATAGTTCTGCCCTGTCCCCTTGCTGTGGGAGAACAACCACAGACAGACAAAAGGGGAGTCTTGTTTCAATTTTAAAAAGTTCTAGCCTTCCCATTGGCTCTCCTGGCCAGGTGTCCACTCACTTCTTTTAACCCTTTACAGGTAAAGCAAGTAAAGAACAGCTACTAAGAGGGATTTTATAGCTAACTGGCTAGCTTGGTCCATAAAAGGGAGCTTACCCCTCCCCCCCTTCATTTATCACAGGAACTTACCAGGAAAGGCAATTTAGGAGAGAGATTTTTAGAGGAAAGAGGTTCTGCAAGGGAAGAGCTATGAATGCCAAGCTCCCAGGGAGAGCTGGTCCAAGTGAAAGGACGTTACCAGACAGTGGCAGGTGGTCCAGATCACAGAGGAGCCACTTGTTACTCTGGAGAAGAGCTGAAGTGGTTTGGACTCAGCGCCCTCACAGAGGTCAAAGAGGGAATGTTTCTGCAGGTGGTGGCAAGAGGTTTGATTAAAGGGGAGGGGGGCAGATCATGAGGTAAGGAGCCTGGATGGAGGAGATGGATGGACTCAAGGGGGGCAGATGGATTAAGATTCCTTCAGCCCTCCCGCCCCCCCAGCTAGGGAGCTGGGGAAAGGTTTGCTTGTGTACCATATTTTGGCCTTTGGTTAAATAAATTATATCTCTGAAGGGGCCCTGTTTGTTACATAAAAGCCTCATTTAAGCCTATTAGGGAAAACTGAGGCATGGATGCAACCACAGTTCTGCAACAGTAGGCCAGGGGGTTCTGTATGCTGCATTGTTATTAAGCAACGTTGTGCCAGTATATGGTGCCTTGGATTCTGTGAAGGGGCTCAGGGGAAGGTGGGGAGGGCTGAAGTAAAAGAAAAGAGCCTGACAAGAAAGCCAGTTACGGGCAATGACAGCTATTGCTTGTCTGTGACACTCTATATATATTCCTGTTAGAGCTTGGAATCCAGCCTCTCCATAGCAGATTATATTTCTTCTGCCAGCTACATACCTAATGTACAATCAGTTCCTTCTGCTAGATGCCTTCGTAACTAAAGATACAAGCCAGTATTGACCTTGCAGCCTGAGAAAGGAAGAGCAGAGAAGATGAAATACTTACTGTGCATGCCCTGTGTCGGTCCTTTGTTATAAATAAGGCTATAATTATGTCATGGAAGTCACGGAATCCATGACATTGACCTCCATGTCATTTTCTGCCCCGGGGCTGGAACTTCCAGCAAGCCCCACCCCTGCAGCTCCCAGCCCCTGCCTCGTGGGGGGGACCCTGCAGCTGCCCAGCCGGGGCAGAGGGCTGGTGGAGCCCACAGCTGCCCAGCCACAGCGTGGGGCTGGCGGACCCTGCAGCTACCTAGCTGTGGCAGGGGGGTTGCCCAGGTGGGGCAGGTGGCTGGCAGGGGGACCCCCCCGCAGCTGTCCACTTGTGGTGGCTGGTGGGGCGACCCCCACACCTCCCAGCTGCCCCAGGGATGAGAGGACCCTGCAGCAGCCCAGCCCTGCCGGCAGGGGGACCCTGGACCTCCCACGCACCACAACAGTGTGGGATCTGGGAGCCCCAGCAGCAGTGGGTGTTAAACCCGCCTACCCCTTTTGTCAGGGATATTTTTAATGAAAGGCAGGGACAGGTCACAGGCTTCCATGGATTTTTGTTTATTGCCTGTGACCTGTTTATGACTTTTACTAAAAATATCCGCGACAAAAACTTAGTCTTATTTATAATTATTTACACAAGATGCCTATTCAAGGCTCCAGGTGCCCTAACACATCATTAATAATACAATCAGGGCTGGCTCCAGGCACCAGCTTGGCAAGCAGGTGCTTGGGGTGGCCACTCCGGAGAGGGGCGGCAGGTCCAGCTATTTGGCAGCAATTCAGCTCGGAGCGAAGGACTTTCTGCCGAATTGCCGCCGCAGATCGCGATCGCGGCTTTTTTTTTTTTTTGGCTGCTTGGGGCAGCCAAAACCCTGGAGCTGGCCCTGAATACAATAAAATCCCAGCACCATTAAATAGTCATTTCAACAGTAACTTGGCCAGCCAGATGTCCACAGAAACTCTTTTCTGTCCCTGTTATCATACATTGTTTATTTTATCACTTTCATATTCTGTTTTCCTAATATCACCTTGGCTCACGTATTTTTTCCTTGCTTCACAGTTCTCTGTTCTCCCTCTGTTTATTTTCTTATTCTTCAGCCTTTCTGACTACTAATCACTGGCTCCTATAGGCATATTTCAATTTTTAAAATTTAAGTGAAAAATAAAATTGTCTTGTTACCTGTTGGCGCTTGTTCTCCTCATTGTACTTCTCAGCTGTACCTTAGATTGACATATTGTCACTTATTGAGTCCCAAATCTTTGTCCTAACTAAATGTGGTGTTAACCCACTGTGTAAACTGACATGAGAAATATTGAAACCTCACGATGTTGAGGCTATAGAAAACTTTATGGGTGAAATCTTGGCCCCCTCAAAGTTAATGGCAGAACTTGCATTGATTTCACTAGTGCCAGAGTTTTTTGGCACTGTCATTCCTAGTCAAACCAGTTTTGTAAGCTGGCTGGAGACAGAGAAGCTAACAGTTCTGGCATTGTCCCCTAATGATTCTTGGGTGCTAGTTAATAGGTGGCTGTCAGGAGCCATCTCCTCCTTCCAGATCACCACCCGGTCAGTTAAACCAATGGGGACATACAGAAAATGTCTCCCTACCCAGGCCAAATTCCAAGCTTTTTTGCCGCTTTTCTGGTCTTTCTGCCTCTCTACAGATACACAAACCTTCACTAAACAGCACACAGTGAAATTCTGCCTCCCACATGTGCCTTGTATTTGCCTGTGTTCTGGGTGGAGTCTGCTATTGTTTCATCTATCTGGTTCCATAAAGGATCTTACCTGTGCCCTACATTTATCCCAAGCAAAGGGTGGCTGTTACACCTATTGGTTTCAGTAAGGTTTAACCCAGAGGTAGGCAACCTATGGCACGTGTGCCAAAGGCGACACGCAAGCTGATTTTCAGTGGCACTCACACTGCCCGGGTCCTGGCCACCGGTCCTGGGGGCTCTGCATTTTAATTTAATTTTAAATGAAGCTTCTTAAACATTTTAAAAACCTTATTTACTTTACATACAACAATAGTTTAGTTATATATTATAGACGTATAGAAAGAGACTTTCTAAAAACGTTAAAATGTATTACTGGCATGTGAAACCTTAAATTAGAGTGAATAAATGAAGATTCGGCACACCACTTCTGAAAGGTTGCTGACCCCTGGTTTAACCCATAACAATAATATAAGAGAAATTAGTTCCATAAGTGTCCTGTCCAATGAGGCATCTCTTACCAAGTGTAGACAAGCCCTGTGGGTAATTTACTGAATTAGCTATTCTGGAATAACTGTTTTGGGTAAACTTCCTCAGAAGAAGGCAAAAGACTTGTTATTTAGATCTTTGAATGCATCATTGTGACCAGGTAATGTCTATTTGGATCATAAGGCCTCTGTTTGTGTTTTTAATTGTATTACTGTTTCTAATGTGTGTGTATTTAATAGGAAAGGAATATACCTGCATTTTGGGGTTAGAGGAAGTGTTGGAAACCTATATTGTTACCTACTTTCTTTTTCACAGCCACTTGGGACTATAATGTGACATCACAAGAGGTGCTCCAGCTATGGCCACAGAGGAAGAACTTAATGCCTTACATGAGTCTTACTATTGCTGTTCCTCAGAATGCAAAGTAAGTGACTAATAATCTAAAAAGATACAAGGTAAAGTACATTGTACAGGTTGGAGGTTTCAGTTTCATTGAGTAAAGAGGAAGCAAGATGATGATTATAGTAACATAGAAGAGGAAAAACTTCCTTGACTTGGAATATTTTCATAGATTCATAGATTCTAGGACTGGAAGGGACCTCGAGAGGTCATCGAATCCAGTCCCCTGCCCGCATGGCAGGACCAAATACTGTCTAGACCATCCCTGATAGACATTTATCTAACCTACTCTTAAATATCTCCAGAGATGGAGATTCCACAACCTCCCTAGGCAATTTATTCCAGTGTTTAACCACCCTGACAGTTAGGAACTTTTTCCTAATGTCCAACCTAGACCTCCCTTGCTGCAGTTTAAACCCATTGCTTCTTAAATTTTGAATCTATAGAAAAATCTATAGAATTTTGTCTTAAACCATAAAACAGAAAAATAATTGCATTTTAGAATTTTAAGCCTTACTAATAAAGAAAATCAAATGCCAACTCTTTCTGGTAGTAATATCACACCTATTCTGGCACAAATGGGTATTTGAAATTGTCAAAATTAAGTAGAATTTGTTCTATCCCAGTGTTACATACCTAATGAGCTGCTGGGTCACCCCTGCCCTGCAACTGTGGGTGCCTTACAAAGCCTTGCTGAAGTACCCTGTTTCCCCGAAAATAAGACAGTGTCTTATATTAATTTTTGCTCCCAAAGATGCGCTAGGTCTTATTTTCAGGGGAGGTCTTATTTTTCCTGGCGCTTCGGGGCCTTATATTCCGGGGTGGCCTTATTATCGGGGAGGTCTTATTTTCGGGGGATGTCTTATATTACAGCGAGAGGCAAAACTGGAAGTAGGTCTTATTTTCGGGGGATGTCTTACTTTCGGGGAAACACGGTAGCTCCCACCTGGGCTGCTCACAATGAGCCTCCAGCATGCAAGCCACATTCTCAGTGTCTGTGTGTAGCTGCAGTCAGCCAGCCACACTTGGGTTACACTCTGGCTCTCACCAGCCTTGGTTATACTGCAGGGTGGCCCCAACACTCCCAGATTTCCCCCCAGAAATGTATGTCCTGTACTGCCCAGCCCTCTCCTGGACAGAGCAAAGTATTTTAAGTCCATTATTCCTTAAAGGGAAAAATGTGCCATTTTATTATCTAAAATAGTTATTCAGACACTTCAATTTAAACACACTGGATTAGATAAAACAGTAAAAGAAGTTTATTAACTACAGAGAGATAGGGTTTAAGTGAGTACAAGTAATGAGGCATAAAAGTCATAAATGGTTACAAGAAAATGAAGTTAAGATGTTTACTAATACCTAAATTAACAAACTATGTCAAGATTCAAGCAAAGTTTCTCACCACATGCTTTAAGCAAACATATTGACCAAACCTTGTAGGTCAGGATCCCACCCCAGAGACCAACAAATGCTTCCTTTGTCATGTCAGGTGTTTTGAATGCGATAGGCATGGAGAGACGGGAGGGTGCTTGGGGTGTTTGCCCCTCCTTTTATAGTTTCCGTTCCTCTCCTGAAAAACATTTCCAGCTGGGCACTAGGAGACAAAGAATCTACGTGGAAGCATGTTTCCTGCTGGCTTTTTCTCACCTGCTTGAGATTTTTTTTGTTTCCCTTCCTGCTTGATGACTTTGTTTACTGCTTAAATGCAAATTAAGCAGAGCACACATTCGTTTGTTTAGGACAGACTTGTTTGCCAACCTCAGTTTGTGGAGGACTGTGGGGTATGGAGTATGGGTTAACAACATCATACAGGAAACTCTTAAAACTTTACACACAGTGTTACCACACATTTTATCAGGACAATACTGACCAGCAAATTACGAGTTTTCAAATGATACCTTACAAGACATGCCTTGTACAAAAAATATTACAATTGTTTATAGGGTATGAATGGGGGTGGGGTGGGGTTGTATTCTGTCATAGCCAGCTTTTAAACATAATTTCTAAACTGCCTGCTCTAGATAGAGGAGAGAGCTCTGCTTCACCATTGTGTCGACCAAGAAAAAGCGCTCCAGATCATGAGCCTAAAGCAGTTGCAAGACCTAGGTCATCTCCTACAATTATTTCCTGATCCCTCAATTCCCATTTAAGCCAATGAGAGTTGAAGGTGCAGGATTGATCCTCTATTGCATGAGTGAGAGTGGCATGTTCTGTGTGTGCGTGTCATAACTGAAGACAGCAATTGCAACTCTGACTGTGCTGCCTGTAGGAGCATTCATGCCTTCACACCCAGGGACATTGCTTGTCTGTGAGTCCTGGGTAGTAATTTTTTTCATGGATTCTGGGGCACAAATTATTTTGTTTGGTTTGTTTTTTATTTATTTTGGCAATGAAGGTGAACAGCAGAGCATTCCCATGGAATCTAGACTATTCAGAAGACATTTAGTACAAGTGACACTTAAAGGTGCAAATTATTGCCTCTCAGATGAGTGCAGGAATAACAGGGTAGGCCTGGATGTGCATAGTCGTTAAAATTAAGTATGCCAATTTCATTTTCCAAGTATAGGCTCTGAGACAGCAAAGCACTTAGGTATGTGCTTGTCTTTTAGAATGTTCTTAAGTATGAAAGTATCAAAAGTTAAGCACATGCTTAAGTGCTTTGCTGAACTGCACCTGTAGCCACTTAATTGCATGTCTAAATTTAAGAACTTGAACATTCAGAATCAGTGGATCATGATGTATTTTAAAGTACTCGGTACTGCTTTGTTCTGCGTTTTCTAAAAATCAAATTACCAACCAAGAAATTTGATTGTGAAAACATGTTGAAAATGTTCCCTTTGCATAAAATGTTTATGAAGTTAAAAGATGACAACTGGGTAAAAGAAGTGGCATTGACAATTTTAACAAAACAAAAATAGGACATATGAAATATTTACTCATTTCCATGTAATGTGTCGTGTATGATACTGTAGATCAGACTCCACTTCATCCACACGAATCACTAATCAAAAAGATATTCAGACAATTATTGAGAGTTCCAAAATCATATTGAATATATTTAATAGTACTGCAAAAGTATGTGAGAGTGCAGCCAGTTTGCCTGTATATTAAAGTTAAAGATCTCAAATATTTTCATCATATCAGGTGCTGTGCTGTGTTTTAGGAAAATATGTATTCCAAGATGCATAAAATACCTGTTTATTCTTTGCCTCAGGAGGCAGGGAGAGGGCTGGACAAGAGATGTGTAGGCTGTACTACCTTTGGCCTCAGATAAAGCTACTCTTAGAGCCCAGATGCACGTATGCACTTTCTGCTCTGTTCTACCGGTGCTGCTGTTGACCCTGGAATAGGGTGAGGCTTCAGGGTCCACTATCCACGTGACTGGTCCTGGGCTGCCATTGCACGAGTTGCACATCACCAGGACCAGCATTACCTTACTCAAATGTTATGTGCAGGATGAAGATGTGCAAGATGCATTAAAATGTTGCAGTTTTGTGGCATTTGTCACATATGTTGTAAAACAGAGGAACTAAAGTGTGTTTACTTTTTTCCCCAGCCAATTGGGTTTGAGGACAAAGGGCCAGGTGTTTTTAACTCTTACCAAGCAAGGGTATTTTAGAGGTATAGGTTTGACAAACTATAATTAAAATGTGTAAGGAGTTCAAGTGAACTTGGGAGAATTTTAAAAAAAGTTTAAAGTAGTTTACATTCTTGTCTTTTGAAAATCTGAATATGTAATTGCCTCCTCAGTTAGGTGCATTACTGTCTGTGAAAAAGTTTCTTATTTCCTTTTGCGCTGCCTCTCTCAAGAATGAAGATTTGAGTCAAAAATTTAAACTTTCTTCCTGTATTATGAGATTCCATGGCAATTTTCATGCTGCATTTATGCCCATACAGCCCACGGTTTTTTTTCTTTACAGGTAGTAAGAGATCTTTGCTTAAATCTGTTTTCTGTTTCTCTGAAATCAACAGATGTTTATAAAATGTAAGATGTTTTGTTGAATTTTGGTCAGGAAAGATGAGCTATTAAGCCTGGGTTTCTGATGCTATGGAGATCAGTCAATTTTTAAAAAATTGTCAATATGCTTCTCTGTGAGCAAAATGTATGTGGCTTGCAGTAATTACTAATTACCAGAGCACCAAAGAAGGCAGTTACTTGACACAATAGTTTTTATCTAAAGGGACAAATGTTCTATTAATACAGGACAACCATCTGAAGTAGAAAGCTTAGGATACTTATAGCTTTCCTTTGGGGTGACTTAAAATGGCTTTGCAGTTCTGTTGACAGCAAAGAGGGTTGCAATGAGTACTCATGACGAATGGCTAACATGAGCAGAATAAGAAACCAACTCCGGGTAAAATTTATTCATAGTGCATTTTTAATGTATAAATGAAGGAATCAGTTAATGAACTTGGATGACAAAATACAAAGTAGTGTAACATTCTTGTATATGAGTTGTTCTGAAAATCCATCAAGTTAGAAAATGTGTTTGTTACACCCTGACACCCCAATATTCACCACTGTCTTGTAATTAGGATACGTCTTATACAAAGTCTGCCTTGTGAGGTGTCATTCTAAAAGTCTTGATCTGCTAGACAGTAATATCTCGTTGGATTGTATGTGCTTTCGTCATGTGTGAAGTTATGAAGTTTGGATATGTATGTGTTGCTGAAACATTTCCTGAGGTTGAAAACACCCACAAGCAGCCTTTCAGATACAACAGTAAAAAGGCCAAACAATGTTAATGGCTTATCAAGGAAATGCACCCAAGCACAAGGATTACCCCAGGAACTGTGTACAATAGAAACCTCTCAGAGATAGCACTACACAATGAGAACTGTTTGACCCAGGTCACAGCAAAAGAGCTTTCCAGCAAGTGGGGAGAAGATATAAAAGGGGGGAAATGACATTATGGGGGGAACCTCACTCTCCCTACAACAACACACCTGGAAACACCTGAGGAACAAAGACTGAACTGTGGGAAGTGATGGTCCCAGGCTAGAAGGATTTTTAGCCTGTGTATATGAAAACCTGGAAAAGCCAAGGCAACTTGTGCCGTAAGAATCTGCCAGCCTGTTTATTACTCAGGGTGAGAATTTGCTAATTTATATCTTACCTATCTAGTGTGTTAAGCTCAGTTTGCGGTTTTTGTTTATTTACTAAGGTAATCTGCTTTGATCTGTTTGCTATCCCTTATAATCACTTAAAGTTTACCTTTTGTAGTTAATAAACTTATTTCTTGTTTATAACATAACCCAGTTTGTGCAATTCGTATCTGGTGGGGCAAGAAGCTGTACATATCTCTCTCCACATTGAGGGAGAGGGTGAATTTTTATGAGCTTGCACTGTGCAGATCTTTCTATATAGCGCAAGACAGTATTATTTAGGGTGAATGCTGGGTGAGTCCTCTCACACAGAGCTGACTTCCGTCTGTGTCTGCAGCTGGTTGTGGCTTTACCTCTGTGTGTGTGTGTGTGTGTGTGTGTGTGTGTGTGTGTGTGTGTGCGCGGCAAGAGGCCGGAGAGCCTAATTCAGCAAAACAGGGAGAGGAAATCCAGGTTGGTGGAGCAGGAGTGGCTCAGTGAAATCCCAGTACATCAGGTGGCATCCCGGACGAGGGGGTCCAACCTGTCAGTGTTGATTAACACATTTTGGATGATATTAAATGTGACTAGAACCTCATTTAGACAAGGACAGTTTGTGTTTTAAAAGTGTCAGTTGTTTTTTTCTCCCTGAGATTGACCAAAAAGGAGGCAAAACAACCTTAATCAAGATCTTCCTGCTCTGATACCAGAAGAAATGGAGGCTAGTGGAACAAGTGATATGCAGCAGCATCCTTAGGTGAGCTGCTAGGCAAATAGCTGAATATAGGCCTAGCTACACAGGTATATGCTTATATAAAGATTCTTCTTTGATTGCTGGTCCCTATGTGTATTCCACACATGGGTATGCATGCGCACCATGCACCAGTGTCCAGAAATTCTAACAATCAGTGTCTGTTGGTGCACACATGCATAATATCTCCTGGTGCTCCTGACTGAGCGCATAAGAGACAGCGTGGGCCCATGCCACTCTAGTTCCTCCTTACTGCCGGATGGCCTGAGTCAGAAGCCTTGTGTTCACAGATTTCTCCAGCTTTTTTCTCTTGATAGAACCTGTAAATAGATATGTAAATAGTTTTTATACTTCGTAGCTTTTATATTAGTATAGTTAGTATAGCTTGTTCTCCCCAGTACGGGGGACTCCCTTCCCATTGTCTGGGACTACACTCAGAGTTCTGGGCTTCAAGAATTGTATCTCCTGTCCTTGATCCTTCTCTGAAAACCCCCAGGCTGGAGGGATTGTGAAATTGTGACAGAAGAAAGATCTCTTGGTGACCCCAGCTCCAAAACACAAGGACTGTCATCCTAGCTGGTTCAGTCTAGGACAGTGGTTTTCAACCTGTGGTCTGCGTTCCCCTGGGAGTCTGCAGACTATTTCTAAGATTTCCAAAAGGGTCCATACCTCCATTTGCAATTTTTTAGTGATCTACAAATGAAAAAGGTTGAAAGCCACTGGTTTAGGAGTGTGGTTCTGGACTTGGTACCAGCTGTTGTTGGTACCAGCTCACTTGTCCAAGGACTGCAGAACCATCAGTTCTGACCATTGGAACCCCAAGACACTGGGATGTCTGGAGACATATAAAACACTGGCGGATATCTTTCTCCATTGTCCACAGTATCTCATCCTCTCCAGCCTGGCCCTCCTAAGGGATGTTACTACGCCAGAGGATGATATTATTTCAGTGTTTCTGGAGCTGTCTCATCTCCAACCATCAGGCAGGAGTGCCCTAGTACCAACGGCCCCACCATTGGAAGGGAACCAGTTTCAGATTTGGACTTGTCAGATGTTCCGGCTGCTCCTCCATCTTTTGGAGAGAGACGTGTCCTGACAGGCAGTCCAGGAGATCTGGATGCTATCCCTCCAGATATGACTTCCCCAGGGACTGCTTGTACCCGATACCATGGGGTCCCCCCACAAAAAGCTGACCCCCCTTTCTGGCCTTATTGGGGCCCAGGGATCCCTATGGCAGATGCCCATGACCGATCCAGGAATTTTACCACACGTCTCCTTTTCTGTACCCACCGGAGCTGTTGGAGGATGAGGAGGAGGCTATTGACCTGGATCCTCAGGTACTGATGGGAATCTTATCCTCATCTCTGGATGAAGCAGTCACTCCTTCCTCTCCATCGCCACTGGATAATCATAGGCAGTACCAGGAGCTACTGCAGAGGATTGCCAATGACTTCCAGATACCACTGGAGGAGGTCCAGGATGCACAATACCAGCTCCTGGATATTTTGCAACTTGCAGGCCAAAGTAAGGTAGCACTTCCAGTTAACGAGGCCATCATGGATACTAGCCATATGGGTCTGGCATACTGCAGCATCCAGCACCCCCACCCATAGAAGAGCTGAGAGACACTATTTTAACAACTATTCCAGACTGACGGACTTTGAAGACAAGCTTCCCCGAGGCCAGAGCCCAATTTCAGTTCTTCATAGAGGAGGTAAATTAATGGCAAGATCATCCCTTCAGGCTGCAGTGGATGCAGCAGATAGGGCATATGGCCACTGGTATAGTTAGAGGAGGGTTTCTTGGCTACAGTCTTTAGATTTCCCCATGGAGGTACAGAAATACCACGCAGGACCTGCCCTTTGATGAGTCTAATCTCTTCAGTCAGAGAACGGATGAGTCCATACACTCATAGAAGGACTCGAGATTGACTCAACACTCCCTGGGCATTTACACTCTGGTCCCAAGGAAAAAACACGAGAGATGAGCCTATAGGCCACGGTCACCCCGTCCTCAAGTGTTCTACCACCAGTGTCCTGCCGAACCTCTGTGGAAACATCAGAGGGTTCAGAGGCCTCACTTCTTGGCCCCTTTTACAAAGATGACCTCTACCCGTTCCCAGCCACCTGCAAAGGGCTACTATTGATGTCTTGCTTGAGACCTGTCTACCAACACTGTTGCCACTTACCTCTTTCCCCATTATTTCGGAGGTCAGTTTCCCACTCTTCACCCTTAATTGGCACTTTGATCATTATAGTCAGCTGGATCTTGGAAAAGATCCATCAAGCATACTCCATTGAGTTCCTCTCCCTCCCCCCTCCTAAGTCCCCTTCCTAGTCCCTGTTCAGGGGCTACTCTCGTGAGGTGATTCTTCATTAAGAGGCAGACTCCCTCCTACAATGTGGGGTGATAGAGCATGTCTCTCCTCAGTATTAAGGGAGAGGGTTCTATTTCCCATATTTCCTAGTCCCCAAAAAAGACAGAGGGTGGACACCCATTCTGAACCTTCTGCAACTAAACATCTTTATTTGAAAGTTGAAATTCAGGATGGTTACATTAGCATTGATTATCCAATGTGATTTGTGGCTCTCGATGTGAAGGATGCATACTTTCATGTAGAAATTCATCCCTCTCACAGAAGGTTCCTGCAATTTATGGTGGGCCAAGAACAATTCCAGTTCAGAGTTCTTCTCTTTGGCTAGCAATAGCATCCAGAGTGTTTACAAAAGTTTTCTCTGTGGTGGCAGCCCAAATGAAATGTTAAAGTTACACAGTTGTCTCATATCTGAACGATTGGCTCCTGGTAAGTTGCTCCTGCTGAGAGGTCAAGTTGGTGAGGGAGTTTCTGCTCCATCTTCTAGCAGCCCTGGATTTCTGCATAAACAAAGAAAAGTCCATTTTATCATCCACACGGATGATAAACTTCGTCAGAGCGACACTGGACTCTGTTTCTGTGAGAATTTTTCTTCCCACAGAAAGATTTCAGTTAATGAGCAGCCTGATAGCACAGATTACTCGTAGACCAAGAACTACAGTCAGATTGTGCCTCTTGCTTTTAGGCCATATGGCCTTGTGCACTTATGTGATGCCATACATCATGCTTCATCTATGATGTCTACAGGCCTGGCTCTGGTTGGCTACTCACCAGACAAAGATCCCATCAACTCTAGAGTGACTGTTCCCAGCAGAGTCATCGTCTCCCTCATCCGGTGGCTGAACCCAGAGAAAGTGAGAGTGAGTTTTGCCTGCAACACTCCCACCCCTAATGCCACCATCCTAACAGATGCTTCCCTTTTGGGTTGGGGTGTTCATCTGAACAAGGTACCTGGACTACACGGAAGGCCAGACTGCACATCAGTATATTAGAACTAAGAGCAGTTTGCCGGGGTTGCAAGTTGTGTCAGACAGTATCACCACAGTCATTTACATAAACAAACTGGGTGGAGCCAGATCTCTTCCCCTTTGCCTGGAAGCAGTCAGGCTTTGGAAGTGGTGCATCAGAAACAGCATCACTAACCAAGCTGCGTACCTCCCAGGTGCTCAGAACACTTCAGCAGCCAACCTGAGCAGGTGCTTCTTTGCAGCCCACGAGTGGGAGATTCACAACTCTGTCCTGAGCAAAATATTTGCTCAGTGGGGTTCACCTCAATGGGATCGCTTTATGTCCCAAACAGAAAAATTTCCCTGACTGCTCCAAAAGAGTTATGGGCTATGGCACCCAGGCTGATACTGTCCTGATGGACAAACGATCTCAGATATTACTTTCCTCCCATTCCCCTACTACCACAGGGTCCTGAGAAAGATCTGTCATGACAGGGCCAGAGTCATTCTTCTAGCACCCAGTTTGGTTCCCAGAGTTCCTGAAAATGTCAGCCCTCCCCCAATCAGGATCTACCTCTTCCTGGACCCCATAACGGCGTGGGGGGTAGGGGTGGGGCAGAATCAGACACCCCAGTCCAGACTTGCTCCATCTCATGGCCTGGTGTTTGGATGGGCATTGGAAAATAGAATGCTCCTATTCAACACCTGTCCATTCTATCCTTACCCAAAGCAGGAAAGAGCCAATTAGGACCTGCTACCTAGCTAAATGGAGGTGTTTCTCTACCTGGAGGCAGCAGCATCAACCTTCTCCAGGCACTGTAAATATTCTGATCATTTTAGATTATCTCCTGTCTCTAAAAGAAATTTGGGCCTTTTCATTAGCTCACTGTGAGTCCATCTCAGAGGAATTAGTGCCTTCCTTCCTCCAGTAGAATGATGTTCTGTTTTCACCCACCCAACTACAACAAGATTCATGAGGGGCCTAGTCAGGACCTTTCCACCTGGGGTCAAACCTACACCTCAATTGCATCCTGTCAATACTCACCAGACCATGGTTTGAACCTTTGGCGACATGCTACATGTCTGACCTGTCTATGAAAGTTGCATTTTTAATTGCCATTACTTTAGCCAGGAGGGCGAGTGAGTTTGGGAGCCTTCATGGCAGATCCCTTTATCCTTTTGCCTCCATCCTAAGTTCCTCCCCACGGTTATTTATGAATTCCATGTCAACCAAAGTATCCACTTACGTGTCCTTTTTCTGAAACCCCATGCTTCTGCTGAAGAGAAGACTTCATTCCCTTGACATCAGACCTGCCCTGGTGTTCTGCAAAGGACTAAACCTATCAGAAAATCACACACTTTTTCTTGCCATAGCAGAAAGATTGTGAGGTCAAGCAAGATCCTCTCAGAGTATCTCTACGTGGGTTTCTGGGTGCATCAGCGAGTGCTACAGGTTAGAACACGCACCTCCTCCTGAAGGCACATTCCACTAGGGCACAAGCATCCCTGCAGGACGCTGCAATACTAGACAAATGCAGAGTGGCCACCTGGAGCTCCATCCACACGTTTGCTAGTTCAGGCTTCTGCTACAAATGCAGCAGTGGGAACTGCAATACTGCAATCATCTTTGCTGCTGGCTTCCTTGTACCCCTCTCCAGCCTGAGCACTGCTTGTAAATCACCCATGTGTGGAATACACATAGCGACCAGCACTTGAAGAACTAGAGGTTACTTACCTGTAACTGGAAGCTCTTCCAGATGTATTGTCCCTATCTGTATTCCACTACCTGCTCTCTGTCCCCTCGGCTTTGGATTTTGTTGCATTCATAGTAAGAAGAGGAACTGGAGAGTCACTGGCCCACACTGCCTTGTTTGCCCTCGGTTGGGAGCACGAGGAATGCTACTGTACATGTGCAGCCCAATGGATGCTGCTTGTTAGAATTTCTGGACTTGGGCACGTGGTGCGCATGTGTACCCATGTGTGGACTACAGATAGGGACCACACATCTTGAAGAGCTACCAGTTACAGGTAAGTAACCGCCATTTCCAGTACAAACATTAGTACGCAGTAACAGTATGAAGTTTTGGGATGTTCCCTAGAGGATTTTGATTCGACTTAAAATTGTTTGACATTTTGGGGCTGGGGTAATCCTATTCTCACATGTCATGTAATATGAACTTTAAAAAAACTGTACACATTGATCAGATGAGCATGCTGACATTTTTGAAAGATAAGCACCTCTCAGCATTAAAAAACTCAGACATATATATGTTGTTTCCTTTGGTATCATCTTTTGAATTGGCAGATTTCTGGGTTGTGGGTTGAGACTTCTTTCAATTTTTTTGAAGGCCATGATAACCAGAATAAACTGAATGGAACTTGTTTATCCAAATTATGAAAGGGGCCTGTGGTATATGCATGTATCCATGCAATAAAGGGCATGTTTTTGAGTGCAACATGCTATTTAAACTGACAAAACTTTCATTTTATTGACATGCATGCAGCTTTAATAAAAGCTGTTGTTGCTGTTCACTTTTGCAAACTGACCTCTTTGCGAGAGGTGAACATGAATGGATGGAGTTCTGGTCAATGGAATGGTATGATCTTTGACTAACGTGAGATATGGGGGTCAGATTCTAACTCCCGCTTTGGTCCCTTTGTATGGGGGCTTGGGAGGGCAAGGGAAGAGGTCGTCATCCCCAGCCGACACAGATGGTTCCTACACCATCCTCATTGCAGCCTACAGTGTAAGGGATGTGCATGGCCAGAGTGTGGTATACTCTGGTTATCCCTAGCTGGCAGATGATCACTTCGGGGTATGGGAGCTGCTCTAACCTGCACATGGGACCAAGCAGAGAGTCAGGGAACTATAACTAGACCCCTGAGAGTGACCCATGTAAGCTGGATGCATCAGGGAATCTGGTATGTGATTTTTGTTGTTGTTGCTGTCTGCACCAGGCCATTACTGACCAATCTTTCAGGTTCAATGTTCCTTTTAAATATACATATACCTAGTGAATAAATTCTGGAGAAAGGGGTTTGATTAGCAGTGTTAGAAAATTGTCTTATTTATGTGGACTAGGGAGTGACCAAACAATTGCCCTCATTTTTGGCTTAACAGAAAATTTTAAATATGTGAGGATTGTTGTGATTTATTTTTAACTTAATTATCAGTTTTGCTGCATACCTTACTCCAATGTCACTAAATCAGTAATGCTGACCCAGGAATCACCTTACATATCCCATCTAATTCTTTTTAAATGTACAATTGATTTAAAATATTCTGTGAACTCACTGTTTGTGCACAACCTGTATATTTTGCAGTAGACACAATTCTTCTAGAAAGGACTGCTCATGAGTTGGATATTTTACTTAAGGCTAGCTCCACTGAAAAATATGGTTAATTTAATTCCTCCCTTACCTCTTCTACATTTAGCTGCTCTGCAATAGCTTTTTTCTTTCTGTAGAAAGTTGGCAAATGATTCTCCGACGCTGTTTTATATTTGACCAGCAGGGGAGGCTTGTGCACAAACAGTGAAATTGTTCATGTCTGGAAAACCTATTATGTATCATCAGATCTGTTACATTTAGTAGTGTCTTAAATGAATTGACTTTCTTGACTTAATCTAAAGATGGTAGACATTTTGTAAAAACAGCCAGTACAAAAACTGTTAGATATTTGAGTATTGGCCTGAGGTTACCATCAGGCCCTTCAGAATGATTAGTACCCTCCTCTGTGAACCCATATAGCATAACTTTGCTACAGGGCCGGCTCTAGGTTTTTTGCTGCCCCAAGCAAAAAAATTTTTGGCTGCCCCTCCCCGCCCGGTCCCAGCCCTGGGCTCCTCGCCGCCCCCCGACCCGCACCCCCCTGCCGTCCAAACCCTGGGCTCTCACCCCCCCCACCCGCACCCCCCTGCCGTCCCAGCCCTGGGTTCCCCCCTACCCCTCCACCATTGCCCCCCCCACACCTCCTGCCGCCCCAGCCCTGGGTTCTCCCCCCCCCCACCTGCACCCTCCTTCCGCCGCAGCCCTGGGTCACTGGTAACTCGCTCCCAGGGCAGGTCATTCAGCAGGAATTTTGGATGTGCACAGAACACAGACAGGATTGGTTCCCATATGGTTACAGAACTGCAGTAAAGTGGAACAATTTTCAGCTTGTGTGATTGGAGGATATCTGGATGCATATTATAAGACTGTCCTCCATAAATGAGGAAAAGTTGAGGTACCTTTATTATTCTTTTGTTCCACTCTTTCTTTCGATGGGGAATTTGCCAATGCGATATCACTGTCTTCCTTTTAAACAAACAAACAAACAAAAAAGGCAATGGCTGTTGAAAATAGCAATTCCAGTCCTAATAACCACTGGGAAGCATTTCTTGCTCAATTTTATCCTACCTTTTCTACAGCAAGTGGATCAATATATTTGATTTGGGAGAAATGAAGTAACTGAGCTTGAGCACTCCTGAATTTTGAGGTGTTCAAATCTGGAAGGCAGGTGCTGGGGGGAGGGGGCTGTGGCTCCGCAGGGGAGCACGGCAGCATGTATGCAGCAGCGTGTCTGGCACTGCGCGAAGCCAGACACACTGGTCTGAGTGGCACGGTAAGGGGGCTGGGAGGTTGGAGAAGGGGTAGGTGGTTCTGGGGGGGCAGTCAAGGGACACGGAGCAAGGGGGGTTGGATGGGGCGGAGGTTCATGGGGGCAGTCAGGGGCAGGGAGAAGGGGAGGTTAGATGGGTCAGGGGTTCGGGGGGGCACTCAGGGGACAGGCAGTAGTTG
>NW_020664446.1:43649053-43767666 GCF_002925995.2 Terrapene triunguis | reverse complement strand
GGGGGGGGGTCTCAGGAGGGGGCAGTTGGGGACAGTGCAGTTCTCCATTCAAAGCAGGCTGTAGAATGAGGTCTCAGCTTCCTCACTCCCTCCTCCTCTTTCCTGTTGGTAGTGGCCAAGGGAATGCTGGGAAATGTAGTTCTTTCCCTGCTCCAGGGCTGGCTCTATAGGCAGGGAGCTAACCAAGGAACTACAGCTCCCAGGGCCCCCTGTTGGTTCTCAGCTCCCATGCTGGATCCCTGCCGCCCCTGCAAATGGGCTGCCCCAAGCACGTGCTTGCTTTGCTGGTGCCTAGAGCCGCCCCTGCTTTGCTATACAGTATGGAAGCTGTGATTGTTGCACACAATTTTATTTCAGGGAGTTCTGTCCCCCCCTCCCCCTTTCTAATCAGAATGCGAGGGCTTGGAGAAGTGAGATAGGTGTTGCAGGTCTTTTAGGCCTAGATCCACACCAGGATTTAGATGTACAATGCTCAGTGTTGCAACATGTAACTTTCAGGCTTCCTGTACAATGCATAGGGTGCCTAACCCTCTATCCTTGGAAGCAGTGACTCTGAAAAAGACTTGGGGGTTGTGGTGGATAATCAGCTGAATATGAGACCCCATTTTGATGATGTGGCCAAAAGAGCTAATGTGATCCTGGGATGTATAAACAGGGAATCTCGAATAGGAGCAGAAAAGTTACTTTACCTCTGTATTTTGCACTGGTGTGGTTGCTGTTGGAATACTGTGTCCAGTTCTGGTGCCCACAATTCAAGAAGGATGTTGATAAATTGGAGAGGGTTCAGAGAAGAGCCACGAGACTAATGAAAGGATTAGAAAACATGCCTGATAGTGATAGACTCAAAGAACTTAATCTAGTTAATTTAACAAAGAGAACATCAAAGTGGGGTGATTTGATTACAGTCTATAAGTATCTACATGGGGAACAAATATTAAATAATGGGCTCTTCAATCTAGCAGAGAAAGGTGTAGCACAATCCAATGGTTGGAAGTTGAAGCAACACAAATTCAGACAAGAAATAAAGTGTAAATTTTTAACAGTGAGGATTATTAAGCATTGGAACAATTTACTATAGATTGTGGTGGATTCTCCATCACTGACAATTTTTAAATCAAGGTTGGATGTTTTTCTCAAAGATCTACTCTAGGAATTATTTTGGGGAAGTTCTATGGCCTGAGTTATACTGGAGGTCAGACTAGATGATCACAATAGTTCCTTCTGGCTTTGGAATCTATGAGGAAAACAAGACATAAGGGACTCTCAGAAGCCAGCCAGCAAGCTGAGTGGGGAGCTGCCAAAGCTAGCAAGTAGGAGATGCTGAGGAGAAAAGGTTATGGCCTAAGCCCTGTCTCACCAAGGTAGTTGGGCACCCATATCGTCTTGGGTAATCACAGCTGTGAACCCTCTGTAGGAGTTAGGCACCTAAACCAGGTCAGCCCTTCCTCAAGAAGACAGAAAGACACCCCCCCTCACACACACACACCTCCCACCCCCAATTATAGCCAATAACCCAGGACTAGGGCACTCACCTATTTGCAGATGCCCACTCTGCCTTAATTGGAACAGAGACTTGAGTCCAGGTTTCCCCTATCTTGAGGAGAGCCCTAACAACTGGGCTATTGGCTATACTGGGGTGAGTTTCTCTCAGACTTTCCAGTTGAAGCTTTTCCACTTTGTATATGTTAAATATTCACTGGAGCAGGGATTTGAACTTGCATCTCCTATTTCCCAGGGAATGCTCTAACCACTGGCATATACAGTTAGTCTTGTTCTGGCCCAGTGACTAGTTAATGATTTATACGAAGTGGACCAACTTCAATAGGAGAGACTGAGAGAGACCTGTGCCAGAATACCCAATAGCCTGGTGGTTTGGGCACTCACCTGGGATGTAGGAGACCTGGGTCCCTGCTCCGAACGAAGCAGAGTGGGAATTTGCAAACAAGCCTACACATCCCAGGTGAGTGCCTATCCAGTGGGCTATTGGTTATTCTGGTGGATAAACATGCACATGTGATCGTGCCAGTCAGTCAGCCCCAAAAATTCCTGAACAGGTCACCTCTGGTTGCCTTGTGTGTGAGGTCCAGTCCGGTAGGCATGCTCTGAGAACACTTGTTGGATTGGACCCCACAGGTGAGGCAGGCAGACAGGGGAACACCTAATTTAAGAACTATGTAGGGGCCTACGCATGAGCTAGGATGACACTGAGCTGCTTGGCGTTGTCAGGACTTGGGCAGTTTTGCACGTACCCACCGATTGAAATGTTGTGCATCTAGGGGATTTTACTGGCAGGAATTTAGGCACCCCCAGGGTTAGATGGCAGCTGAGTGGGGGTTTTGAGGATCTCAGTGGCATGTAAACATTGGACGTAGGTGCCTAGGGCCTTGGCTACACTTGCAGATGTACAGCGCTGTGAGTTAAACCTGACTTCATGCAGCTGAGTAGGGAAAGCGCTGCAGTCTGTCCACACTGACAGCTGCCCAGCGCACTGTCGTGGCCACATTTGCGGCAATTGCAGCGCTATTGGGAGCGGTGCATTATGGGCAGCTATCCCACAGAGCACCTCTTCCCATTCTGGCACCGTGGGTTGTGGGAAGGGGGCGTGGGTGCGCGGCATTCTGGGTCCTGTCCCAACACCCGGTGATGCATCGCTTCGCATCCCAGAAATCCCTTTGTTTCCATCCACCTTTGGCACCATCTTTCAGCGGTTTCTGTGCAGCGCGATCTGTCTGCGGGAAATGGAGTCCGAACTGCTGAGGCGTATGCTGATGTATCTCACCAGCACGTCACGTTTGGCTGTCAAACTATTCTTTAAGATCCAAAGTGACAGTGAGAGTGAGGAGTCCGACGATGCTATCGAGCCGCGTAACGCGTACGACACGAAATTGCTTGTGGCATTCACGGACATGCTCAGTACCGTGGAGCGCCGCTTTTGGGCTCAGGAAACAAGCACCGAATGGTGGGATCACATCATCATGGAAGTCTGGGATGACGAGCAGTGGCTGCAGAACTTTCGGATGAGAAAAGCCACTTTCATGGGACTGTGTGAAGAGCTCACCCCCATCCTGTGGCGCAAGGACACGAGATTGAGAGCTGCCCTGCCAGTGGAGAAATGGGTGGCTATTGCAATCTGGAAGCTGGCAACTCCAGACAGCTACCGGTCGGTCACAAACCAGTTTGGAGTGGGAAAGTCGACCGTTGGAATAGTGTTGATGCAAGTTTGCAGGGCCATTAATCGCATCCTACTCAGAAGAACCGTGACTCTGGGTAACGTGCAGGACATAGTGGATGGCTTTGCACAAATGGGGTTCCCTAACTGTGGAGGGGGGATAGATGGGATGCACATTCCTATTCTGGCACCACCCCACCTAGGATCCAAGTACGTTAATCGGAAGGGGTATTTCTCTATGGTTCTCCAGGCGCTTGTGGATCACCGTGGGCGTTTCACTGACATTAACACAGGCTGGCCCGGAAAGGTGCATGACGCCCGCATCTTTCGGAACACTTGGCTGTTCAGGAAGATGCAGGCCGGGACTTTTTTCCCAGAGCGGAAGATCACGGTAGGGGAAGTTGAAATGCCCATTGTGATCCTTGGAGATCCCGCTTACCCGTTAATGCCGTGGCTCATGAAACCCTACACAGGGAGCCTTGACAGCAGCAAGGAACGGTTCAACTACAGGCTGAGCTGGTGCCGAATGACTGTGGAGTGTGCCTTTGGCCGTTTAAAGGGCTGCTGGCGATCTCTGTATGGGAAGCTGGACTTGGCCGAAAACAGCATCCCCGCGGTTATATGCGTGTGCTGTGCCCTCCATAATATTTGTGAAGGGAAGGGTGAAAGCTTCACTCAGGCATGGACCTCCGAGGTTCAACACCTGAAGGCTGAATTTGCACAGCCAGAGAGCAGGGCTATTACAGGGGCCCAGCGCGGGGCTGCAAGGATAAGGGATGCCTTGAGGGAGCAATTTGAGGCTGAAAACCAGCAGTGATATCTGGTGCCCTGCACGGGAGTGAAGTGCAGTAGTTCCAATCTTTGGGAATCAGTGTTTGCTAAGCAGACAAGCAGACTTGCAGTGCCTGTTTATTTTCTGGGCTAAGGAGTCTTTTACTTTATGCAATAATAAAGAATGTTTTCAAAGCCAAAAAATCCATTTATTGAAAAGAAAAAAAAATTATTTATTGAAAAGAAACAAGGGGGTAGAGTGGGGAACGGTACAATCACAGATTCGCGTATGTCCTGTCTGGTGTGCTGTGCAGTGAGTGCTGCACTTCAGGATAGCTATACTGCATGGTGATGGGGGTTGAGTGCAGAGGGTAAGGGTCGTGGTTTTTAGGGCTGGGTGGTGAAGATACTGGTGTTGGAGGCAGCGGGTGGCGTGAAGAACACGGAAGTTGGGGAAAGTGGGTTGAAGGTGACAGTGGGGCACAACGGAAAGAGTTTGGAACAAGGGCTGTGGGGGGAGGGGGGTGGCGTTTGCGGTACTGCTCCTCTTTCTGCATGGCTACGAGCTCCTGGATAGCGTCTGCTTGGCGCTCCAGGATGCTTATGAGCCGATCCGTGCTTTGCTGCCGGTGCTCCGTGCTTTGCCGCCGGTGCGCTGCGTTTTCCTGGCGGATCCTACTTTCTCTCTCCCTCCAGTTCTGTGCTTTCTCATTCTCTTTAATAGATTGCCGCATCACTTCTTGCAGCATGTCTTCTTTGCTTTTTCGCGGTCTCTTCCTGAGTCTTTGCAGTCTCTGAGCAGGCAATAAGAGGGACGGCTGAGGTCTCAAGGTTGATGCTGCTGTATAGGCAAAATGCAACATTTAACAGAGGCAGCATTGTTTATACCAGACAGAGTAATGATTCCCCCCACACTTAAGGAGTAGAAAACACACAGGGTCTACACAATTGCATAATTTTCCCGTCCGAAACAGAGCACACATATCCCACGGGAGCCTCAAAATGGTGAATAAGGGGGACTGATTGTTTCAGGGCTGCACTGTCCTCTTGGTTTCTGTGCCTTGGGGAGAGCCAACAGCTTCAGGGGGCACCTACACTGAACATTGTCCCAACATTTTCCACAGGAGTTCGTCCTGGACGATATCTCGCTGCTGAGGGTGACCTGGGAAGCAAGGGAGGGTCTTCTACTGCAATGCGGCTTCCGCCCTGGCCCATATGCAGCTTGCCTGTGTGCAGCAATGGTCCCCCTGCCCCTCGCTGCACAGTGGTGCGGACACGTTAGCCTGGCTGGGACAAGGACCACGGTGGCTCTCCCGATAAACCTGCGCAAGCGCATTGCACACGTTCTGGATGAGACATTCGAGGAGATTACCGAGGCCGATTACCGCGATGTGATAAACCACATCAATGCACTATTCTGCATCTAGGCATGCATGCCTAACCCTCCTCTCCCAAAGAGCCCGCACCGCAAAAATTCCTTCCCGAAAAAAAAAAACCCGCTTACTGGGAACCTGCTCTTCTGTTTGTCCTCCACCATGTACCGACTGCTGCGACTGGCTACCTTCCTCCTGGCTCGAGAAGAGCTCCTGGCTGCATGGCTCCAGGGATTCTGGGGTGTCTCCATCCGGCCCACCACCCTCACTCCCGTTTTCCTCCTCCTCCTCCTCCTCCTCCTCACACCGGCTCTGAAGTGTCCATGGTGGTGCTCGGAGTGGAGGTGGGGTTAACCCCAAGTATCGCATCCAGCTCTTTGTAGAATCGGCAGGTCGCGGGGGGAGCACCCAAGCGGCCATTTGTGTCGTGGGCTTTGCGGTAGGCACTCCGCAGCTCCTTCACTTTAATCCTGCACTGCAGGGCGTCCCGGTCATGGCCCCTTTCCATCATGTCCTTTGATACCTTCCTGAAGGTATCATAATTCCTACGGCTGGAGCGCAGCTGGGACTGTACAGCTTCCTCCCCCCAAACACTGATGAGGTCCAGCAACTCGCCATTGCTCCATGCTGGGGCTCGCTTGGCGCGTGGAGGCATGGTCACCTGGAAAGATTCGCTGAAAGCACTCCACACCACGCCGGGCTGAGCAAACAGGAAGGGGATTTTTAAAATTCCCCGGGAATGTAAAGGGTGGGTCACATGGTTGGTTACCTGAGGCCAGGGCAGTAGAGCTTGAACTGATGACCAGAGTGGCTAGAACAGGCATTGTGGGATACTGCCGAATACTTCTGGAGGCCAGTCACAGCGCATTAGACGGCCACACTGGCGCCGCAGCGCTGCAGCGGCAGCGCAATACACGCTATTCCTCTCGGGGATGTGGAGTACATGCAGCGCTGCAACCACGGAGATACAGCGCTGCAAATGCCTTGCCAGTGTGGACGGGGAGTGAGTTACAGCGCTGGGGGCGGTTTTACAGCGCTGCAACTCGCAAGTGTAGCCAAGGCCTAGGTCTCTGTGGATTTAGTGCTTAGTGCCCAATGGAGCAGACTGCAGTCCTGCCGCCCTGGTCTTGTGGTGCACCTAAGAGGAGGGCTGCTGACCACAATGACTTGGGACTTTGGAGGTTAATTCCCAACCAGAGTTCAGGATGATCACAGGGTGGTACTTCTACCTGTGAGCTAATTCAGTGCTCAAGGACAGGATTACTCTCTCTCTCCTCAATCCTGACACTACAATAAACTCCATTCATCCAAGGAGATTAAAGTAAGATACAAACAAACATTAAGATTCTTCACCCTGTGAAGTAAGTACTGGCACCATTTTAGTAAGGCCAGCCAGGGTCATTGGCTTGCCCAAGTTCAGTGCAGAATTGCCAACCCCAAGCGTTCAGGATGCTGCACAATTATAGTACGACCCCACTCAGGTCTTATTCAGACCCTGCTGCCCACACTCTCCCCACACCACCAATGACCAACTAGACTCATTGGACCAGTGGTCCCCAACCTTTCTGTTGCAATAGCATATTCAAGTTTCCAGAAGAGTGTGGCGCCGAAATGCCGCCGAGAACCGGCGTCATCGAGAAGCCTCGCCGCTGAAATGTCGCCAAGAAGCAGTGGCATTTTGGCGGTGACGCTTCTTGGCGTTGCCGCTTCTCGGCAGCATTTCGGCGGCTGGTTGTCCGGCGTCCGTGCTCCTCGGTGGCGGGTTGTTTTGCTGAAGCGCTCCCTTGTCAGTAGGTTGGCGCACATAAATGCCCCGGCGGGCGCCATGGCGCCCGCAGGCACCGCATTGGGGACCACTGCATTGGAGGATGAGCAGGAGGATGTGGGAAAGGAGCTACCCTCTGAGAGCCAGGATCTTTTTGGGACTCAGGAACCTGTTGATGGCCAAGTGGAGAGGCAGCCCCAGTCCTGCCCTGTTACAACAGACTCTGATTCCTGTCCTGCATCAACTGATCCCGAATCCCAGCCAGAAACCCAGGCTGGGACTGAAGGATCAGATCCCATGGAGTGAACTTGGGCATGTAAGTACCTATTATTATAGGGTTACCATATTTCAGCAAGCAAAAAAGAGGACGGGAGGAGCCCCGCCCCCGTCCTGCCCTAGCCCCGCCCCTGCCCCTCCCACTTCCCGCCCCCCTCAGAATCCTCAACCCTCCCCCCCGCTCCTTGTCCCCTGACTGCCCCCTCCTGGGACCCCTGCTCCTAACTGCCCTCCAGAACCCCACCCTCTACCTAAGCCTCCCTGTTCCTTATCCCCTAACTGCCCCCTCCTAAGACCCCCCCCAACTGCCCCCCAGGACCCTACCCCCTACCTGTACCCTGACTGCCCAAAACCTTATCCACACCCTCCCCCAGAAAGCCACCCCCGAACTCCCGACCCCCCCCCGTCTCTTGACTGCCCCATCCAAAACCTCCCTGCCCCTTCTCTGACCCCCTGGCCCCCTTGTTGTTGGCCTTCGCCTAATGTCTCTGTGAACTTGCTCAGGAACGGCCTGAGCCGCTCGTCCCGGCAGGCTGGCTGGCAGGGGAGGAGGAGCGGGGGAGGAGCTCCAGACTGCCGGAGGCGATCTGCGAATGCAGGGAGGGAGTGATCTCAGCTGCAGGGGGGAGGTGGAGGGGTTCTTTCTGGCTGTCGGAGCCCCATGTAAGTGGCACCATCCGGCCGGCTGCCCTGTTAGCCGCGCGCGCTCTGCATGGGTGGGGGGGGAAGTCCGGACATTTACAAATTCCCCCCGGACGCTATTTTTAGCTCAAAAATCCGGACATGTCCAGGGGAATCCGGACGAATGGTAACCCTATATTATTATTATTGGCAGATGTGAACTAGGAGTCCCACCTCCCTTCCCCCTTTTTGCTGCTTCAAAATGGCTTCCCCCAGCATGGCACAGGCACAACAATCTGTGGCCCCTCCTCCTGCCCCACCCTGTGGCAGATTTGAATAACAAAGCATTCATTTGTGCAAAATTCAACAGTTTATGGAGGCAGAGCTTACAGGGAAAGAAATGTGGTTAATTTTCGTAGTTTACATGAGGTCTCCGTGCACATTGCACGGCTGGTCAAGGCACAGACAATGCTGCTTCCCCTGGGTACAAATGCCCTGTAACACACATTATAGTTGACAGTCATTGCAGGGCCCTATCTATTTTCCTCTGCACTTTCTCTGTGTCTGCAGGGGAGATATAGCAAAACTTTTAACACTGAGAAACAGCTTGGTTTTGTTTTGCATATTTTAGGGAATAGCCTCTCCCCGCCATGTGCCCAGTATAGCTTGCAAGCCATTCCCACTCCTGCAGCACTTCTGGGCGACAATCCTGGTGAATAACTTCACAGCATATCTTGGTGGTCTGCCTTTTAAATAAGACCATCTTCTGTCTCCTAGTTACATGCCTCAGCGTAACATCGAGTGTCAGAACAGCTTAAAGGGGATGTAGAGTGGATTACTGTCCAGCTTGCTCCCCATAATCTCCCTCCTTTATGCCTCTGAGGCCATAGTAGCACCTCCAGTGCATAAACAAAGCTGCAAAACCAAACTTGGAACATAGGTCCAATCACCCCACCCCTAACAGCATGAAAACAGGTACAATAGACTGAAATCCCAATGCACCCAGCACCCTCTGTACACATAAGACCACTTATCTCTGGGTTCCACAAAGAATGGGAAGAGTCTCAGAGGTAAAGTCACATATACATACCAAAAAAAGCGATCATGACTTGTTTGGGATATGAACCATAAACTATTTCCCCCGCTACTGCCACAGCCACAGCACCTGCAACAGCCAAGCCGTCAAGGACAGAACCTCTATCTACTGCTGACAGACTGGCCAACCTGAAGGAGAGAAAAAGGAAGACTCGGGACGAAGTGTTGGCAGAACTCATGGCAGAGTCAGAAGCAAACCAGGCTGGCTCAGAGTTTGAAGGCTGTACATGAGGACCCAGGAGAAAGAAATGCACCTCCCCCAGGAGATCATGGCAGTGGCCAAAGACGGAGTTGCAGTGACCAGGGAAAGCGTGGCTGTGGCTAAGGACAGCATCACTATGGCGAAAGAGAACATGGAAAAAGGCAGAGAGATGCAGAGGCAACTCATAAGCCAAAATACCCTCCTGCAAAACACTCTCCTGCAAATATGCTGCTGCTAGGCCAGTGGCTCTGCAGACCCGTAATTTGGGACCCTGTCATGCTCTTCAGCCTCCAGACAATGCTAGCTACTGGGACCAGCAGCACTTGTAACCTCTGTACCCCTACAACAGTGCTCTCAGAGGCTCCCATTCACCTCTCAGATCCAACCTCTGGGCACCGACAACACCAGCACCTGGGAGTCCAACTCTTGAGCCACAGCACTCAACCCCAGAACGCATGCAGACGAGAAGTGCCAGAGGCAAGGTGTGTACTCACTCTTAACTTTAGAGATGCCCTATCCCGTCAATTGTTGTTTTTGAGATGTTCTCACTGTTGTACTCTGAGTTTTGTTTGCACTGTTGCAGAAATTAAAGGTTTGCATATAGTTGGTGACTGAAGACAATTGATAAAATACATTTCCAAATACAAAGATATATTCTTCCATTGGTGTCATTAAAATGTTATTTTTTATTGTTCTTTCATAATAAAACTATTTACAGTACATCCACTATGAGTTGTCTTTGCACTTAACACAGAAAATCCTTTAAATAAAGCTGAAATAATTCAGAGGGTTTTACAAAAGCACACAGGGAAGTTTAAACACAATACCACAGTGCACCCAATGTCTGCATCCCAACACACCCACTATTGGCTGACAGGTTTATGCAGGAGACTCAAAATATGAACAGTAGGCATCTCTGACAGAGTTCCCCCTGGTGTTTGTCTCTGTAGGATGCATTGCTGACTTCTCAAACCTCCGAGCAAGTCTTTGCACCTCAGCCATTGGCAAGGCTTTCCTCCTTACTCTCATAATTATTGTGTAAAACACAACATGCAGTGGAACATTTTTTCCCCCTGCTACTTCCAACCTATTCCATTATCAGCGCCATCTGCTTTTCAAATGGCCAAGTGCACACTCGACTACCGTGCTGCAGCTACTCAGGCAATAGTTAAAATGTTCCTTCCTTCTGTCCAAGCAGCCTGTATGTGGCTTCAAATTAGCCAGGGCATCAGGGGAATAAATTGGGCCTCCCAGAATAACTCAACCCACCTTCACACCATTAATGTCCACGTTGCAACTCTGGGTAAACAGTCCTTTCTCGACTAAGGGGGGAGGGATAGCTCAGTGGTTTGAGCATTGGCCTGCTAAACCCAGCGGTGTGAGTTCAATTCTTGAGGGGGCCATTTAGGGATCTGGGGCAAAAATCTGTCTGGGGCTTGGTCCTGCTTTGAGCAGGGGGTTGGACTAGATGACCTCCTGAGGTCCCTTCCAACCCTGATATTCTATGATTCTAATTTAAATAGTACTGAATTCTGAAGCATCCTACCATCGTGGGCTAGGGAATGATAGGCACATGGGTTCCATCAATTGCCCCACAAGAGTTTGGGAAGCCATGTGTGCAAAGACATAAGTAATCTCCTGAGTATTACCCAGCCTCAATACCTGTTAGACAGCACCTTATCAATGCTATAGCAGACCTGCATAAGAATGGCCCCAGCAGTTGATCTCCCTGCCCAGAATTGGTTGGCTACAGACCAGTAACATTCTGAGGTGGCCAGCTTCCAGATGACTATGGCAATCTGTTTCTCCATGGATACAGGACACCACATATTGGCAGTCTGTCACTGAAGCTTCAGGGTCAGTTCTGCACAGATCTCAAAAAAGGTAGCCTTCCCCATTCTGAAGTTCTCTTGCTTCACCTGGTCTTCCTAGCTTTGCAGACCAATCCTCTCCCACCAGTCCATGCTGGTTTCCTGGTTCCAGAAACAGTGCTGAATGCTGTGTTGGTGATCCAGAAACCAGTCCTCTTGTTCCAGCACCTATCTCACCCGGTGTTGAGTATAATTTAAAGAGGAAAATAACCTGTTAAGTGCTATTATTATTATTATTGCATGCAGTGTAGCTGTAGCTATGTTGGTCCCAGGGTATTAGAGACACAAGGTGGATGAGGTAATATCTTTTATTTTATTTATGCATCTGAAGAAGTGGGTTTTTTAACCCATGAAAGCTTATGCCCAAATAAATCTGTATGTCTTTAAGGTGCCACCAGACTCCTTGTTGTTTTTGTGGATACAGACTAACACAACTACCCCCTGATGCTATCTTTTATTGGACCACTTCTGTTTGTTAGAGAACAAGCTTTTGAGCCACACAGAGCTCTTGTCTCACTGTTATTATTGTTGTTGAGGTTGCCTGGAGTCCTTACTTATCAAACTCAAAAAAGGGGGAGGGAAATGGGCTGATAGTGAATGTGCCAGTCTTGTTATCTGAACAGAGAAGGATTAATTCAGCTAGCCACTCTTAAACATTTTGTCACATGTGAAGCAGCTCATTATATTCCCTCTACTGGAACTTATAAATGCAGCAACAAAATGGGTGGGCAGAAGGGGAAAGATCACTTCCTTTTGCAAATTTAGAAATCTGATTATCTGGCACTAAATTCTGAGCTAGAGCAGAGTCTTTGGGAGAGGAACTGCTCTAGAGTTGGGGAGACTCTACAAGTCCATGTAAGCAAGTAGGAACAAGAAAGCTCTGGTGAATGAAAGAAGAATCCCCTGTTCCTTAAACACAAGATTGCTGCTGGCTGCTCAGTAATACTGTACAGCTGCAGACTGGGCAGGGACTAGGCATGCTTAGGGGAAATCAAGGATGCTTGCCCCACCCCCTCCAAACAAAAGAGAAAGGAATAACATGAGGATCAGTGAAACTCTTGATTGAAATGTCAAGAACTGAGCTTAAATAAATACAGAGATCTAGGGAATGGAATCCCATTCATTGAGGCTGATTTGCCCAAGATAAAGGAAGATAAGCCTTGCAAAGGAGCCTGAGAATATTGGTTAATGCAAACAACTGATTTCACCAGAATAGCTCTGAAAAGGAAGCCAACACCTGCAGGCCAAATATTTAATTACTTGGGTGCAGTAACCGACTTTAATGCAAACATTGTCAAGGCACTGTTTCAATGTCAAGGCTGTCTTTAGGGAACTACAGGCTTTCTCAATAACAAATGTATTCAGTGAATGTCCCCATGTTGTTAATTGCAGGGAATCTCCTTCTGCCTCTTGTAGCAGTCAATTCAATACACCCACTCTGGCTTCAGTGACTGGAGGCTGGTCTAGTTTAAAGTCAGTGGGAGCTGTGCATGCACATTGGAGAGTGAATTTGCCCTTCAGCATGTAAAAAGGCTCTGACTCTCCAACATACTCTTTCTAAAAATGTTTTTCAAATCACAATTATTATTATGTGTATTACTGTAGCACCTAGGAGCCCCAGTCATGGACCAGGACCTCATTGTGTTAGGTGCTGTACAAACACAGACCAAAATATAGTCTCTGCCCCAAAGAGCTCACAATCTAAGTAATTATGACTGAAGCATCTATTAATAAGTAAATCAGTGACTTTTGCTGTGTTTGAAACCTTTTCCTCCTCAGTATGGATAACCTGTGAATTATTCAGATACTGTGGTGATAGGAGCTTATAAGAACCTAGCTAGCTAGTAATTAATGTAGCTTATATAGTGCCTTTAGATCTCAAAAGACTTTGTAAACATTGATTGCTTACATTTTAAGCCTCACAAAATTTGAAATGAGCTTGGGATTATGTCCCCTCCTATAGCCCTTTCATTTCATTTTGCTGTTCTATCAATGGCCAGTATTTGGGGTTATTTACATAATGACCTCCACTAGATAGTGAACAATGAGAAATAAGTTTGTTTTCTTCTCATTTCCTTTCCTATCTGGTCAATGGTGGCATCTAGGCCACCAAAGGCAAGCTCTGCTTTGCCTAGCAGAGCAGGACCCGACTAGCAATACTGCTTTGGAAAATCAACCTGCAGACAGTGATGAAGCAGGATACAGTTTCGACTCTTTTCCTTGGACTAGAATACATTGCCTCTGTAATGCACCAGCAATTCCCCCAGCCATAGCAGAAGTCACAGTGTTGCTCTCAAATCTTTGTCTCATGCTGAGCAACATACTGCTAGCAAGCCACAAGGCCAGATATGCTGTTGCTGTAAGATAAATTTAAGTGAGCTTCTCATTTCCATATGTAGTAAGATCTCTGAGTACAAAGTCAGGTATCAGTTGTCACCCATTTAAATGCTTGTTTGTGAGCATGCATGTGTAATGGAGGCTTACTGACCTTTCTTTATATGCTTGCTAAATGTTGCTGCAACCATTCTAATAGCTTAGGGGGAGATATTTAAAAGGCATAAATGACAGTTAGATGCCTAACTCTTATTGACTTTCAGTGTAGGGGAATAGGAGGAGGATTAGATATATTTAGCTTCCATTTGTACATCTGAAAATCACCTTTTTAGATTATATTTTTGGATAAGGATCACTCTTTCTTGCAGGATGGGAGGGCAGTTGTTCATTTCCTTGGTGAAGTCCTGGCTATATATTCCTCAAGTCTCCCCCAGCTCATTTTAAGCTTCCTTATCTTCAGATCTTTGTGTTGCAGCCAGTGTGTCTCTGACTGATGACTCTAGTCTACAGGATTCTCTTCAGTCTGTCTACGGCTGTTCTTAAATTGGTTTATTGGTCATTGATGAAGAATACAAGCAGCCTGCTCCCAACAAAGTTGAGCTTCCAACTCTGCAGCTTCCCTAGTCCCTGCCAGAACAAGGGACAATAATGAAGGGCTCTTAAGTAAGTGGGCACAACTTCCAGTGATTTTTAGAATAGTGCCACTTTAATCCAGGGAAGAAGTTGGCCCTAGGAATCAATCACCATGAGGAGCAGAGCACTAGCATTAGGCCACCAGCTTGGCAACTTTCACTCTTTGTCATTAACTCCTTCATGGTAGCAGCCTCTACTACGTTGCCTTGTGTGCAGGTGCAAAGCAAACTGTCAAACACAGTGGAGTATAAAATTAACTCTAGTGGCTATTTTTCCTCTAGCACAATCTCCAACTGACTGAAACCCTGCTATCTCCTTCAAAGATTTTGAAGTGAAGAAGGTCTTCTAAAAATAGCTGACCGTTCATTTTTAACATGTACTTTTACTCTTCTGATGTCGAGGCAAACTTTATTAAAAAACCCAAGCAGATTACCCTCTTCTGTGCTGTTGTAAAAATATTGATAACATCTGAAGGGCTGGGACACAGGTCTGAACAACAAGTTTCAAATACCTAGACTCTCCAGAGCTTCAGCTTCATATTCCAGCCCTACATCCTTGGAGCTAGGTACATTGGGCTAGACTTGCTTGTGCACTCTGGCTGCTCTGCACTATTCTAGTGGCTCTACAGCTGGCCAGGTGTACGTGTGGAAAGATTTGCTGGGATAGCTGTATCAGTACACTATACTGGCAAATTGCTCCAAACTGTCATTTGGCGGTGCAGCTTTTTCCAGCCTTCCGAGTGAAATAAACTATTCTGGAAAAGTGCATTTTTGCTGGCACAGTTATGTTGGTCACGTCACACCTCATCACATCTCTGACCAACACAGCTGTGCTAGCAAAAGTTAACAGGAAAGAACTGGCCTAAGCAGCCATAAATCCAGTCTATCTGGTTAAACTGAGTTTAGGGTTGGTTTGTGTCACTGGATTGGTGCAAAACTGGAGCATACTGGTGAATAATCTGGCCACTAGAGTGCTATTTTACTGTGTGGTGGTCATATGAGGCATTACAAATCCAAGTTTTGTCTGCTTTCTGTGGTCCATACAGATCCTACAGCACGTTCCATAATGGTAGGGGTTTGTCCTGCTGTCCTTGGCCAAAACTCCCTCTTACATCAAACTCTTATGCTGGTTGCTTGCTTCTCTCTACCTTAGAGTTGGCTGTGTTTTGAAAATAAAGTTATTGTAGACATGCAAATGTCATCTTTTAAATTCTTCTAGAAATTGCATTGCAGTGTTCTCCATTTTATTGGGAATAACCTGAGGACATAAGCCATCTTTATATCTGATTTTTGTTGGTTACATTAGCTGGTCTGCTCTGTGCTATTTATAAATACTATCTGAACAAATACCCAAAATAATCTTTGACAAATGATTTCTGACTAGAGGCTAGAAGGCTGCACTCATTAGGCGCTAGCAGACAGTGTGAGGTTTTAGTTACATGTTTCACAGTATCAGCTAGATTTTTAACACTGCTAGTTAGGACAAAGACTGTAATTATTCGTCTCCTTGATTGTAAAATGTGTCCAGCATAAGAACGTAGCTGCCCTCTGAATTGAATACAAGGCCTTGATAAATGAGGGAGCAAAGGAATGTGGCTTAGCAACTATTCAGAATTAGCTAAATGACTTGCAGGAGCTATCAAGTGTGACTAACTATGGTTGCAAACCCGCCAAGATTCATTCACTGGCTAGGAAGAATACTTCTTTTGGAGTAATTTTCATGCAGTTTCTAAAATACTTCACTTTTGCAATGATGGTTTTGTAGTGTGAAATATTTTCAGTAATATTTTTATTTTGAAGGGTTTATGTATTTATTTCTTTTCTGTAATTATTTACATGGCTGCAGGAAGACAGCCCTGAAATTGAGAGCTGGAGTGTGATGCTTAGGGACCCCACAGGAAGGTAAACATCCATGTTAGGGACTTTACTGCTATTTGATTACACCTGTATCATACTAATCCCATTTAATATCTCCCCACACACCCAGCAGCCCTAATCCTAGAGCAGTGGTTCCCAAACTGGGGTTCGTGAAATGTTACAGGGGGTTCTCAGGAAAAAACTCCCTAATGGCGGACAGAGCTGTCCCTAGGGACCCCAGGCAGCACAGGGCCAGCTGCCCAAAGCCCCTGAACGTCCAAGAGCTAAGAAGATCAAAGCAAGCATTTCTATCACACTGAGGAGATTTAAACGTCAAGATTCCTTATAAGAAATGGAAAGGGAGGTGGATATTTTTTGCTGTTTTTAAAATTAAATAGGCAGCTAGTATTGTTTTTAAAATTATTATGAAGAACAAGTTTAAGCTTTGTTGTAACGTGCGTTGTTTGCCTGGACTGCTCAAGACCTGAATGCTTGTGTAGGAGGAACTCTTTGTCTTCTTAAATACCTTCATGCTGTTTCACATCTGATACTCCTTGATGAAACATAGGAGCCTTGTCTTATAACAGGCTTATTCAAAGTGATACAAGCTACGAAAGTGAGATCTTGGAAGAGTGTTGCCATTTTCATAATGTAATACAAATTCTGTAATGATAAATAATAATTAATAGTGTGTAATAAGCATGTCATAAAAACACATTTTATATTTCCAAGATCACGGCTTTTATAATTTATACTCAGGTAAAGGAGAAAATCCCTGGAAATATTCATTTTTAGGAGGGGGTTCGTGAGACTTGACATTTTATTGAAAGGGGTTCACAAGTTGTTAAAGTTTGGGAACCACTGTCCTAGAGTGAGGGCACGTGATCACCACGGCCCATACAAAGTAGCATATGGCCTAGTAGTGATGCAAATGATTCCCTACGTCCAGGCCGAGAGAGAGGGGGAGGGGATGCTGCAGCGTCAGCGGGTCACGTGCCAGGGAGTGGCGCAGCCTGTGCGAGGCGGCGTGGGGCGTTAGCGGGGCTGCAGTTTTCTTTTCCGCTAACTGCAAAAGACAAGCCCCCTCCCCCCCCCCGCACCGAGCCCCATGTGCCCGCGTTTGCAACGTGCCTTGGGTGAAGCAGGCGTGTTAGAACATTAGCAATGTGAACACTCCACGGGGATGCTGAACAATCGGCTCTTTCTGGGGTTGAAGCATCCCTGTACCCCGAACGCTACTACAGTGTGTGTGTGTGTCCATAAACCCTTCCCGCCAGGCCCGGTTACTGATGTGCGAGGAATACCAGGAACCGCTCGCTCTTCAAGTGCAGGAATTCCTCTGGCGCTGCGTGCTCTCGCTCTCCCTGCCCTGCCCTTTGCAGGGCGTGATGGCAGCGGTTCGGTAATTTTGGCTGGATCTCCTCTTACTACCAAACAAACGGTTTTCCAGCGCACTTGAAATAAGTAACGTACGTGGGGAACGTGCAGTGATGTCTCATTTTGGGGGCGATGGAAAACCCACCTTCTTTTTCTGCACACAGACTGTCCATCACGGTGCCTAGGAGACTGTTTGTTTCTTCCCCAATGCTGCAGAGCCCTCCCGTAACAGCCAATCCCAGCGCAGGAAGTGGGCAGGTTTTACTCTGTCATTATCCCCTGTATGGAAAAAGCCTCTGCATCTTTTTTTTGCTTGGTGGGGGGAGAGGAGGAAGAAGCAGCCTTCCTGCAGTTTAGAAGCTTTTCGTGCAAGGAAGGAAAAAAAAAAAAAAGACAGAGCCTTTAAATCGTTCCTGTGAGAGTTGTGTTTGTGTCCTGACTGCTCTGGTGTTCAGCAAAAACCTTTAATTATTTTACTTAATCAGACAGGATGATAGCTGCCCAGCTTCTGGCCTATTTCTTCACCGAATTGAAGGATGATCAGCTCAAAAAGGTAAGTCAGAAACCGAATATTTGCACCCCGATGGCCAGTTTATTTTTCATAAAGATGTCTTTGTGTTGTCAGTGTCCGACGTGTGCTTCCAGTTTATGAAAATATTTGTTAGAAAAGCTGAATGTAGCAAAATCGGAAATATTTGCTCTAATAAAATGAATTATCTTGTCTAGTGCATGTGGGGTGTTTTAGAAAAGCAGTGGAGCCTTGAGTTTGTAAAATTTGAAGGGTATAACCCCTGAAAAGCTGAGTAATATGCTGCAGTGTCCTTGAAAGAAGGATGTAGATGTCATTTCTCCACTGAGAGTCCCTCCAGGGCCTTTGTAGAATAGACTAAAATACACGAATAGAGTCAGTCAGTCTGTCTCATAATATGTAACTGAATGAACGGCAAATATGTTTTATTACACTGGGAATTCAAGGCCCAAGCCAATTATTATTTAAAAATTAAGTTATCTTAACTGTAATTTATTTATTTTTAAAGTAGAGTCCTAACCAAAAAATCTGCTTATTTCTTGCTGTTAATTAAAGTAATCTTTTTAGCTAGCAATTGAGTGAAAGAACTGAGTTGAATGTAACATTTAAAATGTAGTCTGATAATTTATTCACAAATTTGAAGCAATTTATTTATATTCTTATTAAAGTGACAAATAGGGGTCACACTAGTTTCCCCTAAGGTTATTTTACACAGTTATGCTGTGTCCTCATGTCTCGTAGGTGGTCCCTTATCGAGATGGGCCTCTATATAGAGATGAAATATTCTGTTTTTAGTATCATCAGAATAATGTCCTTAGGCCTCTTACGGGAGGAGGCCCAACATTTCATTATACTAGGTGTAGTGCCACTGTGGGTGTAGGCTATAAAAACAGAGATTGCAGAAATATTAAAGAAAAAATATAAAAGTTTCCTTATGCTGCAGAATTTGTAATGACTGTAAGGTATTTTAACTACATTTGATGTAGTTTTGTCGTCAGTGTGCTATTGCAGCAGCATTTAAAAACAAAAAGAGCTCTAATTATCAGGAAGTCATTTCCACGTCAGGAAGTCACTTCCAGTACATCACTTCAATATGTTTCTTTTTATTTCTTGCTCTTTGTAAACAACAGCATATATAGCGGCGATCACTCCTTTTTTATTAGTGCTTGCACAGACATGTCTTACAAGAATGTGAGTTAAAAATAAATTCAAGTCACAAACAATTTTGGATTTTATGTTGTTGTGACTTATGAATGTATGGGGCAACAGTAATATTTTTATAGTGAATTGACAGAGGCTGGACGTTGTGTTAAAAAGCATGATTTTTAAGCAGTTAAGGGGAAATATTGTTGTGTGCCAGTTAGTTGCATGGTGTTGCTGTTTAACAGCATAGTACAAAATGGGTGTGGAGTTCTGTGTAAATAGATTGTAAAACAGTATTACCTTATTTCTGAGTACTACTAGTTGCCTGGGCGTGGTGGTTTAACATGAAAAGGAAAAGCAGGGTAGTTTAGTTGAATAGTTAGCAATGCTGGAGATTTTGGTACTAGGCCAAAAAAAAAAGTTTGACTTTCTGAAGAAGCTCAGTGGCTTTTCACAAACAGGTGCCATAACCTGGAAGATTCTGCTGACCCTTTCTATGCCACATTTGTCCATATTATGTGGATTTGAGGGGAGAAATGGGGAGAAGGAGAGAGGAATATTATTAAAGGTGCATGTAAGATTTTTGTAAAACTCTGAATAATGTGGCCGTGTCCTTTTCTATTAATGTTACAAATGTGCATTTTTGTAGTAATATCTGAGCTTGTCTGCCTAAGACTAGGGAAATTTGCACCTGTGTGACTAGATTGATGTTGCTACGTTGGTGTAAATGTTCAGCCTAGATGCACTGCATTTGTGCAACTAGCCAAGATGAGTCACATTGGTGCATACCACATCTTACACTGGTGTATCACATCCATGCTGGGGTTTTCTCCTGTGTAGTTACATCAGGGCACTGGTAACTACACTAGTGAGCAAAAAACAAAACCCTCAAAAAGCTATTCCCCCTCTCCCCACAATAAAATAAAATAAAAAAACCACCAACAAAGACTCCAAACTTGGACAGAAAACCCAGTTAGACGGGGCCTAAGAATGTGCTTTATTTTTAAAAGTTGCTTCTTGCAGCTTTAGGCCTCTTGTTTATTCCATTGGGTTTTCCCTATCAAAAATCCCTGTAGGAGGTGGAGGATTAGGAATAACTGTTTAGTCTGGAGGAAGATCCTAAAGCTGCCTTCTCACTGAATTTTTCTATTACCTGAATCTGTGCAATATGTATATTTGTTTTCTTGAAACACTTTTACACGCCACTTACTGCTCCAGATTTATAAGCCTGTGTAAAGCATAAACTGTTTTATTGTTGTTATATTTAACAATCCAAAATAAACAAAAAATCACAATCACAGCGGAGGTGGTTCATACACAAGATGTCACAAGCTTTACATTTACTGCATCTGAAATGTTTGTTATGATGCATGCTGATATAGGGGAAGTTCTATGGTGTTGTCTCACAGATATTGTTATAAAAATATAGGCAGTGTGTTTGTAAATTTTGTTACAGTGAGAAACATAATTTTATTTGACTGTACTGGAAACCATTGTGATGGGGTATTTTAGAAATATAGATAGCTATTGTATAAATTAAAATCCCATTTAGATTGTACACAAATCTAAGCATATAAGTAAAATATTTCTATATGTGCACCCTAATCAGAATCTATTGATATTGAAGCTAAGAACAACCCCCCTTCCTCCCGGCCTCCTTTACAAAAATAATGATAAATTAATAAAAAATCAGTGTTGGAAGGTTTATGAGGGGGCTGGTTGGATTAGAATTCTAGTCCTGTTCTGACCCTCAAAATACTGGAAGGTGACCCATGTTGACCCATGATAGTGGTACAAATGTACTTATCCTCAGTATATTGCACAGAAGAATACTTGTCTTCAGTTCTCATTTTCAGCTCCCTCCTAGCTGTGCTTCCTCCTCCTCAAAAGGGGGAGGTCTCTTTTATTCCACTACAGACTGATTTGTTTCCACCCCCACTGACCACCCCTCTATTACTTGCCTCCCCTATAACTTCGTACTACTCCACATCCATATAGTTCTAACCCTGAATGCAGGCCTGAACTGTTAATCTTAGTCTCCCTTGCACTGGTTCTTGGCCTGAGGTTTAGGCGGCAGCTGGTAGTGCAGGTGGTGAGTCACACTGAGAATGCCACCATAGGGCATGGGGGATAAGGAAGGATTATCAGCAAAGAAGAGACAAGGTAAGCTGGAACTTGTTCAGCCTGAGTCCCACATTGCTTTGTATCCCAGTGACTAGAAATTTTCCCTCCTCCACAGAATCTTTGTGGTCACGTAATACAGGCAGTACTCTAGTGTCATTCACCTGGTAGTTAACCAGTTTCCTCAGAGTCACTAACTTTAAGGATCTGTGCTATAGCAGTTACCTTCGCATAGTGCAATTCATTGTGGCTAGATATAGTATGGAGATGATATGGTTCTGAGACATGTGGAGTACCTAGGTATAATGAGTTAAGAATACTGCCTCCAGCTTAACTTGAATATAGATATAAAATTTGTTTTTCTTTGTTTATGACAGGCCCTTGAAGGAGATATCCACTAATTTTGGTTAGTACAGTGTCTGGAAAATTTTAAAGGCAGGAATCACCATGATGTGGAAAGAAGATAGTGTGTGTTTCATGGGCAGAAATAGTATGTTATATGTGAACAAAATTTGTGGGGCTGTAATATATGAAAAAGGAGCCACTTCCATATAAAATCATGTGTCAATATATGATCTCATGCAAGTCCAATATGTAAACCAAGCTAAAAGTATACAGTAGCATTAATAGGTATATAAGATGCATATAGTTTTGTTCCATGTGGGATAAACTGTGAAATGAATTTGAAAACTCACTTTTTCCTTATAATTGGTATTGACGAGCCTTTTGCTGATAGCAGCTCTGGTGGCAGTTCTAGGGCAAAATTTTAGGATACGTATGGCAAGTTTGTCTCTGTGCACATATGCTGATTAAGACCTGATCCTGCAAAGAATTAAGCATAAAAGGTTCAGAAAAGGGCAACAAAAATGATTAGGGGTATAGAACAGTTTCTGTAGGAGGAGAGATTAATAAGACTGGGACTTTTCAGCTTGGAAAAGAGGTGACTAAGGGGGGTTATGATAGAGGTCTATAAAATCATGAGTGGTAGAGAGAAAGTAAACAAGGAAGTATTATTTACTCCTGCTCATAATACAAGAACGAGGGGCCAGCAAATGAAATTAATAGGTTTAAAACAAACACAAGAAAGTATTTTTTCATGCAGCGCAGCCTCTGGAACTCCTTGCCAGAGGGTGTTGTGAAGGCCAATACTATAACAGGGTTCAAAAGGGAGCTAGATAGATTCATGGACGATAGGTCCATCAATGGCTATTAGCCAGGATGGGCAGGAATGGTGTCCCTAGCCTCTGTTTGCCAGAAGCTGGGATTGGGTGACAGGGCATGGATCACTTGATGATAACCTGTCTGTTCATTCCCTTTGGGGCACCTGTTATTCGCCATTGTCAGAGGACAGGATACTGGGCTTGATGGACCCTTGGTCTGACCCAGTATAGCCATTCTTAGGTTCTTATGTACTGTGAGAGCAGGGGGGTGAAGTAATATATTTTATTGGACCACATTCTGTTGATGACAGTGTGGAGAGAGTGTCACTCGAAAGCATCACTCTTTCACCAACAGAAGGCAGTCTAATTAGGGTTGCCAGACGTCCGGTTTTCGACTGGAATGCCCGGTCAAAAAGGGACCCTGGTGGCTCCGGTCAGCACCGCTGACCAGGCTGTTAAAAGTCCAGTCGGTAGCACAGCCCGGCTGATGCAGGCTCCCTGCCTGCCCTGGCTGTGCACAGCTCCCGGAAGCGGCGACATGTCCCTGAAGCCCCCAGGCACAGGGGCCAGGGAGGCTCCGCGCGCTGGCCCCGCCCCGAGTGCCGGCTCTGAAGCTCCCATTGGCCAGGAACTGTGGCCAGTGGGAGCTGTGGGGGCGGCGCCAGTGGGTGTGGGCAGCGCGCACTGTGCAGAGCCGCCTGCCCACGTCTCCACCTAGGGGCCGGACATGCCGGCCACTTTTGGGAGCAGCGCGGAGCCAGGGCAGGCAGGAAGCCTGCCTTAGTGCTGCTGCGCTGCCGACCGGGAGCTGCCTGAAGTAAGCGCTGCCCAGCTGGAGCCCTCACCTCCTACCCCAACCCAGTGAAGTGGGTGAGGGAAAACGAGCGATAGAGGGAGAGGGGCTGGAGTGAGTGGGGGCGGGGCCTCAGAGACGGAGCGGGGCAGGGTAGGGGCGGAGCCTTTGGGAAGGGGCGGGGCAGGTCTGTTCGGTTTTGTGCAATTAGGAAGTTGGCAACCCTAAGTCCAATAAAAGATATTACCTCATCCATCTTGTCTCTAATATCCTGGGGCCACAACAACACTGCAAACAACTTTGTGATCATTCTCATTGACTTTAGTGTAACAGCTCACAGTACATAAAGTTGAGCAGGTGTATAAGTCTTTGCAGGATCAGGGCCTGGTCTTCAAAAGGCTGAGTACTTCTGTTTTCTATTAGCTTACCAGTGCATTTGTAAATCTATGTGTGAAGTTTAAGATTTTGCCAATTTTCTATTTTTACTCATTGGGTGCCTGACAAAATCGCAAAATAGATAATGAAATAAAAAAGAAAAAACTCTGGAAAGCATTTTGTTTCTTAAAAATGCAGACAATGTGATGTAAATGGCAATAGTTTGGCTATAATAAAATTAATAGAATTAACTACCCGGAATCACTGCTGTATAGGAGTTACAAACTGAAGCAATATGTAATTGAAAAGGGAAAAGTCTTGCAATGTTTAAACTATTTTTATTAATGCATTTTTTACTCCTGATGAATATTCCTCACATTTAAATGAGCATGCTGCATGAACAACTGTATGGTAGGAGTGTATGCATAAGTTAATGACTTCCCTATAAGGACTGTGTGACTAAAATAGGTGCTAATGATTTTTGGAAATCTTTATAAGAAGGAGGCCTCTCTCTGTCCGTGGGTATGCATGAGACTTCCATTGGTGTCAATGCAAACTAGACATGCATCTAAGGGCAGTTATTGGTCCTTAGTAGCTGAGTAGGTGTTTACATAGAAATGTGAGCACATACTGTACAAATTAGTTATATTTATCTACAAATCCACTGCATGATTCCTGCAGTTCTTGGAATTCAAGAAGTCTTTTCTAATGTATGAAAATGAATCCGCATTACATGTTTTAGTCAAGAAAAATTACATGTGTACTATTTTGTTTATAGCACTCTCCATTTAAAAAAAATAGTTAATATACTTTTAAAATCAAATGGAAACTATTAAGCCTTTTGTAGGGCTCCATGCTTCCACTATCATGAATTATGGCATTTCTCAGGACGTGCCAGCTGTTGGTAAAGGGACAAATTCTGCTGTTTTGCATCAGTGCAGCCATTCACTTCAAAACTTCAGATGTACTCTGCTAAACCTTTGGAAGGCTACTTCCCTTCCCTTCCATATAAGTTTCTCAGGACCATCTCCCAATGTGCCCAGGCAGCAGCCAGATCTTCACAGAAGGTCTTCCCTCCTTGAAATCTGGATAAGCTCCACTGGTGCAAGTACGGGCTTTGCCTGTCTGCACTAGGGATTGTGCCAGGCAGCTGCACCAATGGGTGTGTAATCTGGGCAAATCCTCTTTCAAGTATTGTATGTTGGGCAATAATGAGAGGATGCCGCGCTTGTAAAACTAAACAGGCTCTTTAGTGAGAGACCTATTTACAGAGATGCTGCAGCTTCAGTTAGCTGTCAAGCCATGTGCATACAGACTGACTTGCCGATGCCTCCTCCAAACTCTTCTGCAACCTGAGCTCAAGGCTGGTCCTCAGTGTTTTGCAACTCAGGGCGCAAAACGTTTTTGGTGTTTCCCCCTACAGCTGAGCTACAAAACCCAAAAAGCCAACAAAAAACTCTCAACCCAAACAAACCAAAATCAGACCAGCACCTCCCCAGGTGTTCATTTGGCGCCACCCTTAATGTTTGTCTCTGCAACTGGCCCTGCGTGTGCTCCTGCCTCCTAATTCCACACAGGTTGCTTCATCGCCAGTCTAGAGAAGGTCTAAATAGTTTCCAGATGAGCTCTGGTTGGGAACACCTTATTAAACCTCCTATTCAGTAAAGTGGCACTTTCCTAATTGTGGCCTCTCAGAAAACATTTTCCAAAGTGTCCTTTAACTGGATATTGTGCATGAGCTATATTTGATACTTAACCAGAAAAAGGAGAGTATGTATTTGTAGTGATTTTTCTTGTAGTTCCTGCTTAATTAGTAGCTCCGTAAGGGGAATGAATTCAAGAAAGCAGTGCCCATCTCCTTCCCCTCCCGCCACACCCTTATACTTGGTAGAAGGACTGTAATCGTTTTCCTTCAACAAAGAGAGCTGGCTGGTTTGTTAGAAGTGGAATGCATTGGAGCGATCTGTTTTGAAGTGAGATTTTCCATGGATCTCAGTGGGCATCTCTGTGTACCCCCAAGATCCCTACCCTAATTGTGTAACTGCAGGAAAAGTTGCCATTGGTTTTTCAGAATGAGAAAAAGTTCCACCTTTTACTGTACATGGTGTTTTAGCTTTATGTACATTGTCCCAGAGGTGGTCAGCTCAGGCTAGTTTGGTCTTGATTTCCTTTCTTCGAACACCCTCACTAAAGTTCATGCAAACAGTATCGGTGGATCACTTCTTTAGCCTTCAACACATTATTGTAAATGGGAGGCAGGAGGTGGAGCGTCTACAGAGTTTATTTTAGATGCATGACAAGATATTATAAAGCATCTAACAGCCAATTAGATCATTACATGAGCACGGAGATTATGGACAGTCAAGATTCAGAATGACAGTGCAGCCTTAATTAGTGCCCCCCCTCCCATTTTAAAAAGACAATACATCAGACCTCTTGCATGGCTGAGTGCTGGAGACAGATGCCTTCTGTTTATTCTCAGAAAACCTGTGGCATGGGTAGCAGCAGTGCAGGGCACCTCACCCTTTCACCATTATGCCTCAGCTGTTCTGGAGAGACAGCCTTGCGCAGTCTCCAGAATCATTGAGTTCTTGGTCTGTTTATTGAAACTGCCCACGAGAGCACCATCTGTGGTGGTTTCTGTGATGAGGATACTCCTCCACTAGGAGCGGGACTGAGCACCAACTCATTCCAACGTTCTGAACATGAGATTGTAACAGCATCCACCCGCTACTGATCTGGGCTGGATTCAGACAGATGATTTCAAGATCAGATGGCTAGAGTTTAGGTAGAACCCTGGATAAATTAATATAATTGCCACTTATGGGCTAGTGTATGATATTATTTCTTGTAATTGCTGTGTCTAATTTTTTTTCCAATTTATTTTTGGATAACTTTTCACTTTTCTTCTGATAAGCTTCATATTAAATGCTTTACAACATATTCAAGGATTGATAATAAAAAAGGTTCAACCTAACTTTGACGCAGAGGGATTAGGATGCAGCCCTATCAATTTAAGATGAGACCAAGTGAGATCTGACAAGCTAAATATGGTTAGACCTGCTCAGTGCAAGAGAAATGTAAAGTGTTGCAGGAAGTGTTTTTGGTGGTTCAGTAGTTCAGAGCACTGGTACATGAATGCTTGGTCATTATGTTAGGGTGCCTTGTTCTGTCACATGTGCCATCTGCAGTTGAGATGTCAAACTGAGATTTTGATCACTTGTGATTGAAATACTTTTTGCAGGAGTAATTGCATTGGGACTGGTTTCCTGGCCAAATTGCATTTTGGGCCCTAATTACATTCTGACTAGCTATATTCTCCTTAAGCTGAAGAATAGTAGAGTATTCTTCGTCACTTCCTGCCTTAAACTGTTGTTTAGTGTGTGGGTGTCTGTTCATATGTATATATGATGTGGGAGAGTACATTATGGTGCTGGTGTGGTAATCAAAGTCGTGTTTTTGAACGATAGATATTAATATTACCTAATTATATACAAGATTAAAGGAGAGGGTCTTGACAAAGGAACCTCATGTATCTGACATGTGTTTGCCACTGCAGGCACATTGATTGTCAGGTACATGGGTTGCATTTTAATGCTCTGGACCATATAGTAAGCTGTTCTTAGTACAGCGAGTAAAAGAGGCCATGTGATGTGGAAAGTGTTGCTTCAGGCTGATGAATTTCTAGGCCAATATTTACAAGCCAGACAGTAAACTGGGCTAGACTAGAAGCTGATGGTAAACAGGAATGGGACACAGATGTCTTTTAACCAGATCTCTGAAGGTTGAATTGTTTCTCTGAAGCATCACTGCTGCTGTTATCCTCTTTGAAGATGAAGAGGATTTGTGTAATATTGTGAACAAAACAGTGCTGGGCATCAGGGGAAGCTGGAACTCTTGCCTCTTTCCAGTGGTATAATTTCCTATTTCTAACTATCTAGGGTTGTGAAACAATGAACTGTAAAACTGACATTTTTGTGTACTGAAAAGCTGGCAATGACCCTGGGCTGAGTTACCCCCGGCCTTGGGCTGGGGTAATTTTAGAGGGGTGTGTGGAGATGTGGCTCTTTGAAGTTGCTCAGGGGTTAGAATGCTCGAATAAATTCTGGAGACGTGGATTAGTGAGCAAGGGCAGATGAGTCAGTCAGAGGGTGCATGATAAACTGCAGATCCATGAAATTAATTGATCATATTGCCTCCACATATTAGATGTGTTCTTATGCTTTTATATAATATACAATAAATGTGTTTATAAAACATTTTTGGATCCTTTGTGATGAAAGGCACTAAATATGAGAGGATAATATATACAGGAAATAAATCCCCCCATCCACTGAGATGAGAATAGATGTTAAAAAGGGAGACTTTTATCCTAAACTTTCAGTTCAACAGTCCAAAGAGTTAAATAGCTTGGGAATGAGCTTTCCGTGCCTCTTCAGATTAATCCAGGTGGTTTCATTAATAATTACAGATGTTTCTGTTGCTGTTTGGCAATGCCAGCTCATAGCTGTGTGCAGTTGTGGCCAGGAAGTTTTGTAACCCTGAGTCTTGCAGGGTGGATGAAGCTTAGCCAGACTGACTCCTTTGTGGTTCCCATAGAAGTCTGAATGTGTTGCTCTTTGATGCTACACACATTTTGTCTTGGGATCACATGGCAAATGCTGACAGTTTGTCTAGCTGTCTGGGTTGCTGTTGTCTCCTGACATCTCTTGCTCTGGGGAATGTTTGTACAAATAATATCTTTGGCATACCAGATGGGAGCAGAAGCCCATATAGTGCTGCATGCTGAACAGTGGACTCAATCCTTCCAGCAGTTGTGTGTGCAGCTGTCGTAGACTGAGGGCAAAATTGGGTCTATTATGTGGAAATGCTAGTATTCCTTATTGTGTGGATATGCAAAAATTGTGACTCTGTCTCTGTCAAAGTTATCACTGCCTTGAATGCTACTGTAGTTTACTGCACTACTCCATTTTTTCTTGGGAGAGAATCAGAAATGAGGACTCTGCTCACTGGATATTTTCTAATCAAATAAGCTATTGAATAGTTCTTTTGATTATTTTCTTGCTCAGCTGAATAAATATTGTAATCGTTGAATTGTAAAAGAATTAATTTGAAGCCTGTTGGGGATTTATTTCATGTCTTTGGGGCAGGTGCTTTTGTGGTCGAGGGAAAAGATTTTAAAAAGAAGCAGCAAAGCAGAGAGAGTTATTTATTAACATTTCTGTGCAGAATAATTTAAAACACTGATATCTGTATTCAGAGAAGTGCATACCTGAATCTAGAAATGATCCAAATCTGGAATCTTGAATTCAAATCTCTGTACCTCTTTGGTATTGGGTTTGTTTCCATGGTTCTAAATGTGTCCCAGTGGTTTTGGTTCCATTCTGGATTCAAAACCAGACTGGACATATACTATGGTTATAGTTTGGATGTGATAAGTGATCTTGCAAGATTTTCTCCATGTTGTTTTTGTGAATGTTAACCAAATCAGTAATGATCTGTTTGAGCCTTCTAACCTTGTTAAGAGCCTGCTGTAGACAACCCTGCTACGTCAGGTCAACTTTCTGCAAAATGTGTATAATAGAGTCTACGGTCCTGTGGCTTCTGGGTAGATACTCTGGTGAATTGGAGAGTAGTGTATTCCGTACCCTTGATTCATTCTGAGCTATGCTCCACAAAATCATGAAGAATTCAGATTCCAAAGGTTTTTGGAACTGCTGCTACTACACAATGTATTTAAATGCCTTTGTGATACTCTCCTCTGGGAACCCAGATCTGCAAGCCACTGTGGCCTGGTCTACACTACAACTTTAATTCGGATTTAGCTGCGTTAATCCGAATTAACCCTTCACCCGTCCACACAACAGAGCCATTTAGTTCGAATTAAAGGGCGCTTTAAATCGATTTCTGTACTCCACCCCGACGAGCGGAGTAGCACCAAAATCGATTTTGTTAATTCGAATTAGGGGTAGTGTGGCCGCACACCACCGAATTAATGTGGTTAAAAACCGAATTAATGTGCTTAGTGTGGCCGCGCACAATCGAATTTATACAATCTGTTTCCCAAATTCGAATTATCTAAATTCGGATTAATCCTGTAGTGTAGACATACCCTGTGTTACCTCACTACCTTAATAAGAGCGCTTTGCTGGAGACAGACCAGTCTGTCTGCCTCACCAACAAATACCTTGAGACTCTGCCAGTCCTAATTGTGCCTTTCATAAGTGAGCCCCAATTCCTGAGTTTTGCAGGGATGTCTCTCTGCTGTGTCCATTCCATCTCACTGAGCACTCACAGAAATTGTTTGCTACCTCCAAAGAGCCAGAGCACACACCAGTCTGTTAGTTTGGCTGAAATCCCTGCACTGGGCTGGCTTTGTATTAAAACAAGAATAAGCTTATTAATAAAGAAACAGATTTAAGTGATACCAAGGAAGAATTAAGAAGATAGGAAAGGATTACAAACAATACAAAAATAACACACTTTCTGGTGCCTACAACTTAATTTTAGCAAGCTATGTCTTTGCCTAAAATGATTTCTCACTTGCATCAAGCTACCGGCATCTCTAGCTCTCCAGGCAAGAGGATCTAGTGTTCACAGAATCAGAGGGTGCTGCCTCCTTTCCCCCCCGCAGGTGCTGGATAACTCGAATGTCTTTTCGCTCCCCTTATATTTCCCAAAATCCATTGTCTTTGTCTCAAGAGCCAGGAAAACCTCCTGAAAATTCAGAATCTGGTGTCTCTCCTCCCCCCCCCCCCGTGCTCATCAAGCTGTTTTCTCTGTTGCTTGTTAGCTTGATTGCTTTGTTTACCTTATGTGTAATTTTACTTGTCCTTAGCTTGTAGTCAAGCCATGCAGACAAATAAATCCGCATTCCCTTGTAGGCTCGTTTATCCACTGCCTCTAAAACATATTTTAAGAATTTATTTCCCGTACACATACATAATTCTTTATACACAACCCGTACATACATCAGGCAATGAAATTCATGACCAGCATGTCACCAGTTCTTATGACACCTTACAAGGCACTAAATCAACTGTATGTTGCCAGTGGGCATAAAAGGTGCTCTTAGGCTTTACCTACACTGGAACCTGAACTTTTTTCATTCAGGGGTGTGAAAAAAACACATTCCACTTGAACGACACAAGTTTTACCGACGAAAAGTGCCAGTGTGAACAGCGCTTTGTCGGCAGGAGAGCTCTCCTGCCGACAAAGCTACCGCCGCTCATTGGGGGTGGACGTTTCTTGTCAAACAGCGGCTACACTGCGCACCTTTTAGCAGCATGGCTGTAGCAGAACAGCTGTGTTGCTAAACGGTGCGTAGTGTAGACATAGCCTCAGGGTCACAGCCTCCTATCCAAGGATTTCAAAGTATTTTCCACACATTAATTCTCTTTTTCACAGGTCTTTCTCCTTTGGTCCCCATTGTTTACCCAGCCCAGTATTTATGGGGCCTAAATTGCAGTGAAACCTTTTCATAAGGAAATTAGAGCCTCTTTGCTGTAAACTACTCCTTGTCCTTAAGCTAGGCTAATGGTGATGATAAACAAGTCCCATGCTTCAGGGCATAAGCTGATTACCTTCAGAGAGGAAGGAAAGGAAGGAATTTCCCTTCTCCCCCCAAATGTTTAATATTGTACACTACAAGGAAGTGCATTAACTTTTTTTTTTTTTTTTTTTGCTGGGGGGGAGGAGGAGAGTTTCACCTAGTTTTAAACCTGAAGAAGGATGCAGGGCTAGAAGTGCCTCTGCTCTTATTTGGTATGTCAGTTACTGTGTTCTTTTCTTTTTCTTTTTGAGTTAAAAGAATAGAAAACTTGTTGGTATTGGTTGTATTTCTCATTTGACTGGAGAATCCCAGAATCAAACTAGAAGAGTCACATGTTCAGTATATAAACATTTAATCTGCTGGAAAAGTCCAGTTAAAGAAAAAAGAGTATCTGCATTCACACAAGCAAATGCAGGATTTTAACTTTTCTTTTCTTTTTTTCTAGATTGATAAATATCTTTATTCCATGCGGCTCTCTGATGAAACACTAGTGGATATCATGTCTCGCTTCAAGAGAGAGATGCACAATGGTCTTTCTAGAGACTTCAATCCAACAGCCACAGTAAAAATGCTTCCTACATTTGTAAGGTCAATTCCTGATGGCTCAGGTAAGGATTAGAATATTGTGTGATGTGTTAATGTAACACACTGCATGAAAATGTCCTTTTAAATACTACTGAAACCAAACAAAGCATTTTACTCTCTTGAGAGCCTCATATGCATGTATTCATTCCAATGCATGGAACTAATTTGTGTAATTTCTTTACAGACCTATGCAAAATGGGTCACATTAAAGCTGGAAAAGAGGGTTTTTTTTCACTTCTTTCTAGATATTCTATCCATCAACACTCCCACACTGTTAATTGGATTGAAAACCTTGTTTTCATTACAGAATTCTTGTTGGTAAAATTACAGATTTTTTTTTTTAAATGATTAGCAGTGATCTATAGTGGACTAGGGGTTTTAAAAGTGGACATATGAGTGAGAGTCTTATAAAAATACCACATATCCTTCACAACCCAAAGAGATGGTGTGTTGATAGCAAATTTTGCCCTTACTTTGATTCTCTCAGTGATTCATTTTCAATCTCTGCGTTATTTAATGTACATGAGTTAGTAATTACACTGCATTTCTGCAGTTGTTTTAAATTTCTGTTTGCAGCATAGTGGTGCAGTCCTGTTGGGAGAACCGGTTGGGTTAAAACCAACAAGTTAATATTAGGCAGTGAAACGCTAGTCTGTATTGTGAGTGGAAATCTTTTATGGTTCTGCTCTGCTCTCGCTTCTTGTAGCTTAATACTATTTTTTTATGCTTGAAATTAGAGAACTGTGATAAGCATATTTTTCAAGTCCCCCACTTGTGTGCTGTTGGCTACTATGATGAAATTTACTAGTGTGCGGATTGCCAGCCCAAAGCCATTTATCTGTTTAAGCCATGCATAGAAGCTGCTGTGGCAGACCCTTGGTGAAGTGACCATGCATGGTTGCTATGGGAATGGGTTTTGCCAGGGTAGTGGGAGTGATCCTGGGTTGGGGGTCCATGTTTATGTGGATTCAGTAGCCCCAATGCCTCATGCAACGGATATGGAGAGTACATGGCTGCCATAGAGGGGTGATTCAGTAGTTCCGCACTCTGGCTATGAAAGGGATGGAATGGATTTCATTTTTCCACTCCCTCTGCACACTACCATACTGAAGCCAAATACTTAGACTTTCTACAGAGGGAGTGAATTTCACTGTATGTGCACATGTTGGGTTGTATGTTGGCCTAAGAAGGAAACAATGACATGGCTTTGGCCGTGCATTCTGTTCTCCTGTTTGTTGGTGCAGAGAATGTATGTTCCTGGTGCCCAATGGCAGTTCTAACATTTTTGCTGACCCTGAGCTTCAGATTTTCCTGCATCTTCACTTCTTCCAGTCAAGCACAAATATATCCCCTATCCCACCAGCACTCAGTCGCTAGCACACTGAGTAAGTAAAACAAATAACATTATGAATTATTAAAAGATGTAAATACAGAACCAGGAGACCTTTAGACACAATGCAGCATGCTGCAGGATGGCTTAGGCCTGGAATAGGTGGGAGGTATTGGGCGTCAAGACTTGACAACCATCGAGGTTGGACCTGGTGCAATAAGCCTGGTTCCAGGCAGTGCTGTTAGCGTCTCACTTTCATAAACAGTAGCTTAACTCACAATAAAAAATAAAATACAATAAAATAGTGTCATCAAAATCCAATCCTTAGGCACAGCCGAGACAGGAAAAATGTCAAATTTAGTGTCTCCCCCCCCATCAGGAGTACAAATGAATTAAAATATCAGTTTCATCATAAATATTACATGACTTACAAAAAGAAACAGCGAATATTATTCATGGAGTGCTTTTATGGCTCAATTCTGTTCCCATTTAAATTGGTGATGATAAAACTCCCATTGACTTCATTGGTGCACAAAGCAAGTGGTGATAGTATGTGTGTTGCTGTACAAACATAGAAGATGACACCAGCCTTCTCCAAGGAGCTTGTAGTCTATATCCAGTTCAGACACAGAAGGAGACTGTGCACTCTTGAAGCAGTGCAGGTTTTTAGTATCTATCTTTGGATAATAATTGAAAAACTAAATGATTATGCTGCACAATATTTGTATAAATGCATGTCTGACTTAAAATATGAAAAATACAATATTTTCTGTACGTAACTGTTGGGATCTGGGTTCCTGAAATTGCAAATACATTGTTCGTCACGTGTCTTACGTTCCCCACAAATGAAAAATCCAGTATTGAACTAATGAGACTAGAGTGCCCCTTTCATTTTTAACGATACAATGCTGTATGAAGATTTTTGCCCTGGCTCTTCTGTACAAAATCCTTTACCACAGTCATTGAAAAGTGGCTGTTTAGACTCTAGTAAAAGATGCTGGACATAAGAACTCACCCATTGTATGAGCCAATAAAAAGCGATACCAGGTGAAACTGCAAGTAGGAAAATATTGAGCAGTTCCTAGATTTCTGGGGCCTAGAAGCTAGTGGAGTCAGACCAGAGACACATATATCTAAGGCCTTGTCTACACTACTGGGGTAAATTGACATAAGTTACACTACTCCAGCCACGTGAATAATGTAACTGGAGTCGACGTAGCTTAGGTCGACTTACCGCGGTGTCTTCACTGCGCTGCGTCAATGGGAGACGCTCTCCTGTCGACCTCCCATACTCCCCTCGGGGAGCTGGAGTATTGGAGTCAACATGAGAGCGCTCTGCCGTTGATTTAGCAGGTCTTCACTAGACCCGCTAAATTGACACACTCTGCTGCAGGGCCGTCCCTAGCTATTTTGGTGCCCTACACAGCCCCTCCGCGGGGGGGCTGTGTGGGGCCCCGCCCCAGGCCTCTGTGGGGGGCAGCGCGGGGGGCTGGCCCCAGGCCTCGGTTGGGGACGGCGGGGAGGGCGGCTGGCCACTTCCTGCGGGAAGTGGAGTGACCTGGCCCCAGCCTGCTCTGCTCCCCTGGCTCCCAGGCTTGGGGGGAGCGGAGCAGGCTGGGGCTGGGTCGCTCTACTTACTGGTGAGTGCAGGCCTGACCGCTTCTGGAGTCCTCAGGAGTGGGGACGGGGAAGAGGCGGGGCAGAGCAGAGGCGGGGGCCCTGAGGAAGAGCCGCAGCAGGGGCTGGAGCAGCACGCAGCTGCGCAGGGCACCAGGAAATTTGGTGTCCCAAATTTCCTGGTGCCCTACGCAGCTGCGCACTTTGAGTATGGGTAAGGACGGCCCTGCTCTGCTGCACTGATTGCAGTAGCGTCAATCTCCCCAGTAATGAAGACAGGCCCTAAGATCAGAATGGAGTCCTGTGGGAACAATCTTGCTATCTTGTAACAACTGTGAAAATAATTTAGTGACAATAATTTCAGTGCATGAATTAGCTGTAAAGCCTAAATCATGAAGGATGAATGAAAGCTGAATATTCTGAAGAAATACTGTTTTTTAGTTAGTAATCTACATTTCTGTACTGTTAACAGTTAACCTTTTGAGTAATATCTTTTAAAGACTGTGGAGATGTTGTTCTTAGAATTATTATTATTTTTTAAAATTCTGAAGTCATTAATTTGAGAATACAGAAATTTTCTTGGCCATAATGGTCAGGAAAGCATCTGAAGCTATTTAAAATGATTTACAAAAAGATCTTTCTGAATTAACTTCTGGTATGCTTAATTGCATCTTTGTGTTACAAAACTTAGATTAAACACTTTTACTTAGATTTGTTTAAATCGTGAAATAATCTAAATCTGAAACGTTAATATACTCATGGAATGTTTTAGGTTTTGTTTTGTTGATTTTTGTTTTTAAGTGAAAAGCATGAATTTCTCATTAAACTTTTGGTTTGTAAGGACAGCCAAATATATTTGCAAATAAATGTGTTAATTTGTTACCTATTGCCAGAATAGACGTTTCTGAAGTGCAGTATTTGTTTGAAGTATATTCCAAGGTGCATTTAAGCTTGAAAAAAGACCATCTGTTCTAGTGTTTGTTTATCATTATTTACTGAAGGTAATGGCTTGTACCGGACAAATGATGTTCTCTTATGTTATGGCTTATTCAGGTATTTCATTTAATGAGGTGACCGGGATGAACATTTTAACTTCTGATTCTGTGACAATGGAGAGAGCTATGAAAACCCTGTTTACTGTGTTAAATATGATAAAAGAAGCTACATGCAGAATTTTGAGGATATATTCAGATTTTAAATTATATTCATTTGCACAACTTAAAAATATAATTTCTAAAACTGTGTAGATTTAAAATACATATGAAAGTACTAAGGGAGCTTTCCTCCAGTAAATGAAACAGGATCAGCCCAATGTTTGAGGCAGCAGAAAAAGAGAGCTTAAAGTTATGTGGTAAAAGTATTAGAAGAGACTTATAATCTAAGTTTTGTCTTTAATATTCAACTTTACCAGTTATAGTTTATTTTTTATGCATGAGTTGTTTTTGGTGTCTCGCATATGGTGGTTTGCTTGCTGCTATATGCTGCAACTTGGGAGACCTATAACAACTTCTATAGGGAAATTATTTCCCCCTTCAGTAGTTCCTAATTTCCAGGATGGAAATTGACAGCTGGTAGGTGTCTTAGACTGGCCCAGTAACCCCTGTACAGTCACCAGTCTGTTGCAAGTGGATCCAGTCATTGGGACCCAGTCATTTCCAAGTCAACTGGGTCTGGGTAGAATCTAGTCACTATTTCTAGCTCTGGGACTCTAGAGAGCTGCTAGGGTCAGCCCTCTTGTCTGACATCCTTCCTTGAGATATGGAACACTGCTATCCAACCACCCTAGATGCTGAAACCAGTGTGTGAGACCTCCTGACCTCCCCGAGTCACTTACACATGCTCCCCCCCAGAGTTACCTCTAGTCTCTTAACCCCTTGAGAGACAGTGTGGCAGAAAAGCAAGGAACCGAAGCGTAGCAGCAGAATTGCTCATTTGAGGCCTTGTCTAGAAGGACAATGTGTGTGGTAGCAGGGTCCACGTAGCCAGTTAGCGCACAGCATGCTAGTGTGCTGTAGCTTTATACCCATGTTGCTGTGTACTAACACTCAGTGTAGACAAGCCATTAAGATCTTTGAAAATAACAAGTGCTGCCATGCCTGCTCTCCTAGTTTGAGCTCATCCTTTCACGTGAGTCTGTGGTTCATCAGGGCTTGTCTACACTGCTATGCTGCTGTAGTGCTTCAGTGAAGATGCAACCTATGCTGATGGAAGAGCTCCACCTCCCCAGGAGAAGCACGCCTGTTGACATAGTGCTGTCTACACCAGGAGTTTGGTTGGAGCAACACAGTTATACAGAGATGTGCATTTTCAATACCCCTGAGCGACGTAGTTATACCAACATAAATTTGTAATGTAGACCAGGGCTCAGTGTTTCAGACGGGGCAGAGTCCCTCCTGCCCTCTCTCTCCTGCAAGTCCTCCTTATGTGTGGTGATGGTCAACCCCCACAGAGCAGAATCCCACTCTTACATGGGGCCTTGTTTCCGTGCGGTACGCTCAAACTGTGAGGTTCTGTATTCACCAGTCTTGCTTGCCCACCCACTGCAGCCTCTCTGGAAAGACCATTGTTCCATGAGGGTGGGCCAGTAGTGGGGAGTCCAAGTCAACAGCCCCAGGTTATAGCCTCAATGACTTTCAGTGATGGTCCTGGTCATCAAGGTGTCAAATGCTTTTCCTAGGCAGAGCAGCTGCCTGGAATGCAGCAGAGTAGGCTGCCCCTGGACAAGTCTGAACTAATGCAGCTACGGTGCCAATATATCAACACAGGTACAAAACAGATTTCACAATTTGGGCTTGTTTACACTGGCACTTTTCAGCGCTGCAACTTTCTCGCTCAGGGGTGTGAAAAAACACACCCCTGAGCGCTGCAAGTTTCAGCGCTGTAATGTGCCATTGTAGACAGCGCACCAGCACTTGGAGCCACGCTCCTAGCACTGGGAGCTACGCCCCTCGTGGAGGTTGGGTATTTTTTTAAGAGCGCTGGGAGAGCTCTCTGCCGCGTGGCTACACAAGCCACGATAAAGCACTGCCATGGCAGCACTTTAATGTTGCCAGTGAAGATGTGCCCTTTGATGCAGTCATATCCCACTTTATCACAGTGGGATCATTCCTTCTTGAAAGTTACACTGCCTATGGAAGCTTACTAGGCAGGACAATATTCTGGAAGACTCTGTCTGTGCACATAACCTCAAAGAGGGACAGATGAGGAGAGGTGGAAGTATAAATAAGGCTATACTAGTTTTTTGCAGAGGAGTGGTCAAAATAACGTCAGATGCAAGTTCTGGTTTGAAGGTAGCAGTAGGCAAATTACAGACCCATGAGTCGTAGGACGAAGATTTGGGGTCAGTCAAACTAGATTCTTGACTATACAGATGGATGTGAGATTTGAGTTGAAGAGAAGCTAGAGATAATGAAGTTTTGGGGATGATACTTAGCAGTTAAAAGTGCATCAGTATGATTTTAGACAGACACATGGCTGAAACAAGCAATGTCAAGAGAGTTGGGAATTTCCTTCATAGGAATTATACAAGAGGTTGAATTCGAAAGGAAGGTGAGATAGATATTTCTATGGATCAAGGATTGAATCCCGTGGGGCATCATAGTAATGAGGACAAGTGGTACAATTGGTTCTGTGCTAACCGCAATGAATGGTATAATATGTAGCAAAGAATCCTGGTCCAACAGAAGTCAGTGGCAAAACTCCCATTGACTTCAACAGAGCCAGGATTTCACCCAGTATATGTGTAGTTTCTGAAGTTTAACCAAAGTGACAAATCAGTGAAGAGATGGAATTTGGGAGAACACTAGAAAGTGCAGTGTTACCTTAACTGTGCTGCTAAACTGCGATCAGCCTTCTAAAATCCACTGGCTTCTCTGTGTGTGTGGGTAGGGGGGAGGAGGAGAGGGGCTCAAGGGCTTCAGTGTTCATGTATTGCACACACAGGCCTGTAGCTTGTTGTTATAAAGATAGTGTAAGTGTTTCCATCGTTATCTCTTCTTCAAACCGTTAATGATCACTGTCCTTATTTGTTCCATTGTCTGATAAGACAAGACAGCACAAGTGTCATCACCTGGATCAGTCAAGTATATTTACTCTGCAGTAAAACAAGCACTGAAAGTGTTACTTTTCAGATATATGCCAGTCTCTGTAGCCTGACTGGGTCACATCCTTAAGGCTTTTTGAACTGCTCTTGAGGTAGATGATCAATTGAATTGGCTTCAAAGTTTTGAAACCCATCTCCTCTCCCTTGAGATAGAGACGGAAATGTCCTAATATTTTCTCTGGTTCTCAGGAGGAAATTGTTTTAGGCAGCTATATCTGTGTCAGATTCAGCAGAAGTCACAAATTTTGAACTCGTCTGTTGTGACAGCTATTGGTTTGTCGAGACAGTTTTTAGTATGACTTCTCTCTGTCTGACATCTATTGCATTATTGTAGTTTTCACTGAAATTTAGCTCCCATGAATAAAACTCTTGGTTTATAGTTAACTGTGTCCCCGTGTAAATTGGGGTGATTTAAGGCTAAATTGTATCCAGATCCATCAAAACTTCAGAGTTCTCCCAGAAATACGTTAGGTCCCCCTGGAAAGACTCTTCCTCTCAGTCTGTGCCCTCCCCCAGAGAAACACTCTTAAATTTCCCACACACCATGATTCCATTCCATCCAGATTTACAATGTTTGCAGCTTGCTCCTCAGATCTTCCTCATTGAGTCTGGTGAGCCAGCTTAGTCATGATGCCTGAACCCTGATTGTTGACCACTACTCCACTGCCCTCTCTCTGGATAAGCCACACTATTATTTACTTTACATCACTGATGTTCAGTGTTGCTATAGCACTAATCTTAGGTTGAATTACAGTGAATTAGCTTGACATACTGTGTATAGGCATGCAGTAGATAGAACTTACTTGCTATAAGCACAGTACATGTATTTATACTTTATACATAGATCAATGTTTCATAGGTCAGAGCCATTTAACAATTTTGATTACTTGAATCTTGTCTCCCAAATAGAGAAAGGAGATTTCATTGCATTGGATCTTGGTGGATCTTATTTTCGAATTCTGCGAGTGAAGGTCTCTCATGAGAAAAAGCAGACAGTACAAATGGAAACTGAGATTTATGACACACCAGAAGATATCATGCATGGCACTGGAACCCGGGTAGGTTTCTTTTCTCAGAGATACTTATCTAAATATTAGAAGTTTTACATTACCATTTTAAAGTGTAGAAAGAAAATTCTTATTAATGCTTTAATATTCAAAACTATCTACTGAACTCTATAATTCTTGTGGCACCTTAGAGACCAACAAATTTATTTGGGCATAAGCTTTCGTGGGCTAGAACCCACTTCATTAGATGCATGGAGTGCAGGGCCGGCTCCAGGCACCAGCGAAGGAAGCAGGTGCCTGGGGTGGCCAATAGAAAGAGGCGGCAGTGCGTGCCTTGTCGGGGCGGCACGTCCGGATTGGTGGCACCGGCACTTCAGCGGCAGCTCAATCGGCCCGCTCCGGATCGGTGGCAATTTGGCGGCGGGTCCTTCACTCGCTGTCTTCCTCTTCGGCAGCACTTCGGCGGCAGCTCGATCGGGTTCTTTTTTTTTTCCGCCACTTGGGGCAGCAAAAAAGTTGGAGCCGGCCCTGATGGAGTGGAAAATACAGGAGCAGGGATAAATACATGAGAAGATGGGAGTTGCCTTACCAAGTGTGAGGTAAGTCTAACGAGACAATTCAATTAACAGTAGGATACCAAGGGAGGAAAAATAACTTCTGTAGTGGTAATGAGAGTGGCCCATTTCAAACAGTTGACAAGAAGGTGTGAGTAACAGTAGGGGGAAATTAGGTTCAGGTTTTGTAATGACCCAAGCCATCATGTGCCAGCAGTGCCCCTCTGCCATGTACATTGGCCAAACTGGACAGTCTCTGTGCAAAAGAATAAATGGACACAAATCTGACATCAGGAATTATTACATTCAAAAACCAGTAGGAGAACACTTCAACTCCCTGGTCACTCAATAACAGACCTAAAAGTGTCAATTCTTCAACAAAAAAACTTCAAAAACAGACTCCACCGTGAAACTGCAGAACTTGAATTAATTTGCAAACTGGACACCATCAAAATAGGCCTGAATAAAGACTGGGAGTGGTTGGGTTATTACAAAGCCTAAACCTAATTTCCCCCTACTGTTACTCACATCTTCTTGTCAACTGTTTGAAATGGGCCACTCTCATTACCACTACAAAAGTTATTTTTCCTCCCTTGGTATCCTACTGTTAATTGAATTGTCTTGTTAGACTGACCTCACACTTGGTAAGGCAACTCCCATCTTCTCATGTATTTATCCCTGCTCCTGTATTTTCCACTCAATGCATCTGATGAAGTGGGTACTAGCCCACAAACGCTTATGCCCAAATAAATTTGTTAGTCTCTAAGGTGCCACAAGGACTCCTCCTTCGGCTACCACTCTGAAATCTATAATTCTTAATGATATTAAGAATAAATAAGCAGTCTTGGTAATTAGCCAAGGGAACTAGAATGCAGCCTTCACTGCACAAGTCACTTCCTGCTGAGTTTGAATTTACAGTTCTAAACCAATTTCTCTGTCTTATCATGTTCTAAAAATCACTTTCCATGTATGGGAACGGAGGGTTGAAAAACCTCCCAGTCTTTGTAATGGATTAATTCAATCTAGCTTGCAATTGAAATGTAGGGCTGTGCCTAGAAACAGATGAAGATTGGTGACCAGACCAAGTATTCATTCCCCTACAAGAGGACTCTTGCATGAAAGAGTATGAGGACTGTAGTGTTGTTTTTTGTTTGTTTTGTTTTTAATTATACTGTAGGTGGCAAAGCGTTTTACCACCACATAAATCTGACTTGGTGGTGAATGCTGTTTGAAACCAGGTAGGTGTAATTTTTTCAGTCTCCTGTGTTCCTGGAATACAAATTTGCCTATGGAGAAACATTTAGTATATGGTCAGGAAATGGCATTACAGAGAATATTTTACATATGTAAATACTCTGCTCAAGTGTAGCATACGTTATGGGATTTTCATCCTTGGGCAAATACAGTTTTTGACACTTCTTTTATTTCTTGATAAGAATGAGGAGCCATTGAAGAATGTAAAGATTGCCATTCAGAAAATTCAAAGTCCATTTTTAAAAAGTTGAAGAAATGGTTGCAAAGGGATTTCCATCCTTAATTTTTTCAGATCTGATGACAATTGCTACATAGTTATGATATACAGTATCATCTGATAATCACTCAAATTACTGGGATTAATTTATATAACAGTTGCAGTGATATTTGATCTATACTAATATTACAAAGATTTAAAAAGTTGTGGATTTTATTACTTTGGCTAGATTGAACAGGTCGGGATTTATCTAAAAGCATACATTAATGTTCATGTACATTTTTAAATTGTAAATTGGTTTATGTTACAATTTTGTGCAGAGGTGGGGTTAAAACTGATGGGAGGTTTCAGGTGGAAAAGTACCAAGAGAAATGGGTAGTCCCATAGACAGTCTGCAGTATACATTTAACACATACAACATTACTTTCTCCTTATCACTTTCCCCAAGTTTGATGATGGCTCTGCCATTCTCCTGACCCCAGCCCCACATTACACCGGTGGCTGTGTTGTTGTTTTTTAACAAAACAGTGACAAATAAAAAAAAGCTAAAGAGTAATGCTGCTGCCTGTTACTTCCTGTGTGATCAGTTGGGTGGCTTTTCAAATGTGTTGCTCGATAGGGTGGCCAGATATTCCAATTTTACAGGGATAGTCCCGCTATTTAGAGCCCTGCTAGGATGACCAGACGTCCCGATATTTAGGTGTTTGTCCCCCGATCTTTGGTCGGGACGCAATTTGTCCCAATATTTCGCTCCGCCGGCAGCACTGTTTGGTTTTTTTTTTTTTTTTGCTCTGCTGGCAGCTCTCGGCGGACCCGCCCCCCCCATGTGTCCCGATATTTTCTTCCTCTCATCTGGTCACCCTAAGCCCTGCAAATCTGCGGATATCCACTTCATATCCGTGGATATCCGCAGATGCGGCTGTCTGCCGACCATTTTTGCGGATAGTGGATCGGATGCGGATACAATCATGCAGGGCTCTGCTCACCAGCAGCGCCTGGCCTGCGGTGTCCAGCTTGGGGGGCACAGCGCGCTCAGGGCCAGTGGCTGGGGCTGGGCAGCAGGCTGAAGTTGGGGCTGTCCAGCACCCACTTGCCGCACCGCTTCCCGTCCAGCACCTCGGGCCCCTTGGCAGCGCCAGCATCCCCACCATGGCCCGGCCTGGCAGCACTGGCTGCGCTCCCGGCCTGCCGGCGCCTGCGCAGCGGGGCCCACCCCCAGCCATGGGGATTGGAGCAGGTGGGCCCTGGCGCCCTACCCCTCTGCCCTGCTGTGATGCAACATGCACTGCTGCTGCCGTCACTTGCGAGCCCCTGGGAGCAGCACGTGATGCGATGCCCCTTCCCCTCGCACCGGCTCTTCCCTGCAAGACACACTCCCCTGCTTGCTCCTCTCTGCTCTCCCCCCCTCCCCCATCACTAGTCCTTGTGAGACAGCTTGCTGCTGTGGGTGCGGATACACACAAAAGACGGCTAGCGGATTGCAGGTTGGATCGCAGGTTGATTCTGGCGGATGCGGATCCACATTTTTGTATCTGCTAGGGCTCTACCGATATTTGGGGCTTTGTCTTAGGGCACGTCTTCACTACCCGCCGAATCGGTGGGTAGCAATCGATCTATTGGGGATCGACTTATCGCGTCTAGTGAAGACGCGATAAAATCGATCCCTGATGGCTCTGCCGTCGACTCCGGAAATCCACCGCGGCAAGAGGCGGAAGCGGAGTCGATGGCGGCACGGCAGCGGTCGACTCGCCGCCGTCCTCACAGCCAGGTAAGTCGACCTAAAATACGCAATTTCAGCTACGCTATTCACGTAGCTGAAGTTGCATATCTTAGGTCGACACCCCTCCCCCCCCACCGTAGTGTAGACCTAGCCTTATATAGGTGCCTATTACCCTCCACCCCCTGTCCTGATTTTTCATACTTGCTATCGGGGTACCCTATTGCTCCAGGGTGTGCTACAGAAGTTGGGGATTTGGGCGGCTTCATGTAATCTATCAGCTGCTTTCCTGGCCCCATGGCAGCAGAAGGAGGAGCTTATGTGGAGGAGTTGGGCAATTGCCAGCTTTTCACAAGACTGCTCATCTTCTGCTCTCCAGCATCCTCTGCTGCTTCCCTTTCTGCCCCTTACTCAGAGGCAGGGCCGGCTCCAGGCACCAGCCCACCAAGCTTGTGCTTGGGGCGGCACCTGGAGGGGGGCGGCGCGGTGCTCCGGCCGCCGGGGAGAGCGGGGCCACGGCTGGGCTCGCCACCCTCCCCCCGGCGCTCTGGCCGCCCTCCCCCCCGGCGCCCTCCCCCCGGCCGGGGCTCGCTGCCCTGCCCCCTGCGCTCTGGCTGCCGGGGGGAGCGCCGCCCTCCTCCCAGGGCTCCGGGCGCCCTCCCCCCGGCCGCCGGGGGGATAGCGGAGCCCCGCCGGGGCTCGCCGCCCTCCCCCCCGGGGGGAGGGCGGCCGGAGGCTTTTTTGCCTGGGGCGGCAAAAAAGCCAGAACCGGCCCTGCTCAGAGGCCAATGAGAGACTGGCCAGAGCCTGATTCTTCTCCCTGTGGTCACAGTGACTACCACATGGCTTTCTGGTCTTGTGGGACTCTAAGCGTTTCTGGAATGCCGGAGGTGACATTTACATTTGTTGCCCTTTTAGAATCCTGTGGAGAGGAACCATTGGATGAAGAGAGATGAGAGGAAGGATTTGGGAAGCACTCTATCACTTAATGATGCTGATCGAACTAGCACACACTAAAAATAGGGTGTAGCCACAGCGTCATGAATGGCAGGAGGGTCACACTGCTCAAGTACATGCTTAGCATCTTGGGTGGGTACGTACTTGGGGTGACTAGCTCCTCCTGCCCGTCACTCCTCTGCGGCTGTTCTCTGCTTTTAGTGAGCTAGCTTGATCAGATGTCTCCATGATGTGGAATTTGCACCTGCGGCTCTAAGGGTATGTGTAGACATACCCTTAGAGAACTCAATGAGGATTGAGACCCATTGTGCTAGATGCTGTACAAACACATAGTGAAAGGCTGTTCCTGCCCCGAAGGGAATGAAGTCTAATTTAAGGCAAGATTCTACAAGCAGGTGCTGCAAACAATGGGAAGAAATAGGGGACAGAGGGCAAAGGAAATACTACATGTGTATTCTTATTACTTGGGCTAGCGGTGTACGCGGTGAGATGGTTCAGGCCAGTTAAATATGATTTTAAAAAATAAATCATAAGTTAAACAAGGTAAATATTAGAAGTCCCTACATATATTATGAGACCAGCTGCCTGGGCTCAAAACTAAAAGGAATTGTCAAGAGGGCTTTAAACTGGGAAGAGAGGTAGGAACGGTAGCTACAATTCTACTCCGTAATGACTAGATACCCTCTAGTATCTAGATACTGGTAAAGAGAGAAATAAGCTGGAAAGATCATCAGAATTAGATCCATTTCCTTAGTTCTTGTATGACAATGTAAACATGACTAAAATTTTCTATGGTGGTATGTTAGTGGCAGAATTCGTGCTGTTCTTCTACAAGGGCACCTGAGGAAACTGATAGGTACTCAGGTGGTTAATGATTAAATGCTTTTGACTGATTCTTATGCTAGTGGTTCCTTTTAAATTTGTGAACCAGTTGTCACAATTACCTGAATAGCTGTTCCATTGACCTTCTGAACAGGGTTGGTTACTAACACTCGTTAACCTCAAAGATTTATCCTCTTAAATCCCATTCAGATCAGTGGAGGAATTGTGAATTATGACCTTGTGTCTAGCTGGCAGAGTTTATTTTGAGATTTTCCATGTTGGTGTATTCAGACTTTTATCCTCCCCCATCTGTCAGATACAAACGTATTTCACTTTGATATAAGTCCATTTCTTCTCCCGTTAAAGTCAAGGGCAAAACTTCCATTTACTTCAGTTGTGCAATATCAGGCCCAAAGTTTCTAGAGACTCTTCCAAGTCAGTCTAAAGAGCTAGAGCTAATTTAAAACCTGATTTCTACATTAATCTTTGTACTCTACATTCTATTGAAATAGTTTTTGAGTCTGAGCAATGCACATTTAACTGTTTTTCTGCTGGGTTCCTTCCTCCTGAAGTTTACTCTAGCTCCCTGACTCGATCAGATCTGTAAATTCCTTCCAATTAGACATTAACCCTTAAAAAAATATCAATTAGCAAACTTCCAGCCAAATGAATCCTTAGGAGGACTTGTGTATGAGTCACAGTGACACTTTGAAAAAAATCATAAAACCAGTAGTAAATAAAGATGGTAACAAAAATTGTAAGCATGTATCTCTCGCTTCGTTGCTCTGCCTAACAATCCATTTCTCTCTCCTATAGTTTGTTGTTTTGTTTTTTTAATCTGGTACAGTAATCCTGTACTATATAAATTAAAGACACTCCTGACTGTGCTTTCATACTCATAAAAACATAGCTAGTTAATTCACTTGATTTGCCTGTCTAGTTTTTATGTATTAAAATACCTCTTATGCTGTAAGGATGTGCTCTGAGTCATTAGTACACATTTTGTGGTTTCAGCTCATTCAGGTATTAAGTGAGGGTGGATAGTTTAGCAGTCTAACCTTCATATACAATAGATCTATACTTCTTGGAACCACAGGTTTAAATCTTGTCAGGTTGCCCTTCATCTTCTCCAAGACAATGCACAGAGTTCCACAAAACTCACTGTGTGTACAATAGGGGATCTCTTTTTAATTAAAATTTAAAAAACAGGGCCTGTCTCCTCCTGGTGGCCCTGGCTGTTTGCCTGAGAGCAGGAGTTTGCGTAGGATTGCCAACTTTCTACTTGCACAAAACCGAATACCCTTTCCCTGCCCCACCCCTCCTCTGAGGCCCCGCCCCTTCTCACTCCATCCCCCCTCCCTTTGTCGCTCGTTCTCCCCACCCACCCTCCCTCCCTCACTCATTTTCACCGGGCTGGCTTCAGGGGCTACGGTGTGGGAGGGGGCTCTGGGCTGGGGCTGAGGGGTTCGGAGTGTGGGAGGGGGCTCTGGGCAGGGGGTTGGGGTGCGGGGGTGTGGGAGGGCTCCTGCTGGGGGTGCGGGATCTGGGGTGGGGCTGGGTATGAGGGGTTTCATAGATTCTAGGACTGGAAGGGACCTCGAGAGGTCATCGAGTCCAGTCCCCTGCCCGCATGGCAGGACCAAATACTGTCTAGACCATCCCGGTTAGACATTTATCTAACCTACTCTTAAATATCTCCAGAGATGGAGATTCCACAACCTCCCTAGGCAGTTTATTCCAGTGTTTAACCACCCTGACAGTTAGGAACTTTTTCCTAATGTCCAACCTAAACCTCCCTTGCTGCAGTTTAAGCCCATTGCTTCTTGTTCTATCCTTAGAGGCTAAGGTGAACAAGTTTTCTCCCTCCTCCTTATGACACCCTTTTAGATACCTGAAAACTGCTATCATGTCCCCTCTCAGTCTTCTCTTTTCCAAACTAAACAAACCCAATTCTTTCAGCCTTCCTTCATAGGTCATGTTCTCAAGACCTTTAATCATTCTTGTTGCTCTTCTCTGGACCCTCTCCAATTTCTCCACATCTTTCTTGAAATGCAGTGCCCAGAACTGGACACAGTACTCCAGTTGAGGCCTAACCAGCGCAGAGTAGAGCGGAAGAATGACTTCTCGTGTCTTGCTCACAACACACCTGTTAATGCATCCCAGAATCATGTTTGCTTTTTTTGCAACAGCATCACACTGTTGACTCATATTTAGCTTGTGGTCCACTATAACCCCTAGATCCCTTTCTGCCGTACTCCTTCCTAGACAGTCTTTTCCCATTCTGTATGTGTGAAACTGATTGTTCCTTCCTAAGTGGAGCACTTTGCATTTATCTTTGTTAAACTGGGGTGAAGGAGGGCGCTCTGCAGTGGCGTAGCCCAGGTTCTAACATCAGGGGGAGCGAACCCACAAAAAAAGGCGCCACCTGACATATCAAATTACTAATTACATACTTTTAAATTCGTTATACATATTTATTTGTACTTAAAATAAAAACACAAGAATGATCCAGCCACGGAAGGGTTTGCACAGCCGGCATTTCACAGGAGAACTTTAGATTATACTTAGATATACTTTAGATTCTAGAAAGTAAATCACAAAATACAGTAGTTTGTAATTGTCACCCCTCGCCCCCGGAGCAGAGCGGCGGCTCGGCTGCGGCAGAGTCATTCCCCGGGCTGCCGCTGCTCACGGAGAAAAGATGCCGCTGAAGAGAGACCACGGGGGAAAAAAAATCCTCCCCTCCCCCCCTTTTCCTTCCTTCTCCACCTCCTCCTCTGGCACCAGATTGTGGCTTTTGTGCTGTTCTGTCGAGGTCTCCTTGGATGTCCTGATGTGAGAAAACTGAAAGCTTGGAAGCCGTGTTAACTTCCAAGTGACAGGTGCCTATTGTAGTGCTGCACGCTTGGTTTCCAGCCAATGGTTCCCTTATTTCTTGGTTTTGCATTGGTGCAGCTCATCTAAACTAGGAATGTTCACCTGTAGTTGCTTACATAGTGGCACATCAGTGCAACCCCCCCCCCTCCAGTGTAGACAAGGGCTTAGGAGGATGGAAAAAGGAGCCACCTATGGAATAATTTCCTACTGTCAAAATAGTAAGTAAGCCACAGAAGAAGAAAATAGCTTTACTTCTGCAAATATCTGCTCTTTCCATTGGAATGCAGGTATATTTCTGTAAAGCAGTGGAGACAGGAATCTAGTACATGCCCTGTGAAATCACAGGCCACTTTTTAAACTGGAATCCAAACTTACATGTAGTAATGGGCTCCTGGGTAGTAGATGGAGGAATTGGTAAATAAATAAATAAACAAATTAAATAAAAAGCCAAAATTAAATACTTTATGAAAGAGATATTTCAATAAACTTTGAATTACTGGCAAAAATAAAGTAGAATTACATCTGACATGCTATTGCAGTAAGCTAGATCACTTGCTGCTGTAGGGAAAACATTGTGAAGGGGTCTAGAAGGGCGAAAGTACCACAAGTTTCCTCTTCATTTCTTGCCCTTTAATTCCCCCTTGCAAAAGAACCAGAGGTCAACTCCAAACCCTGCAGAGCAAATAGGATTTTATGGACGCATAAATTCAGCTTAATATAAAATTATTAAATCTGGTAGGGAAGGTACCATGGATACTATATACAAGGCCATACACAGCTGTTTTCACACCATTATTTGTTGGGGGACAAGAAAATGAGTTTAAAAAAATCTGAAACGGAGTTGCTCCCAGAATAATTTTCTCTTTAAGAGAATAGAAAGCCAGATTAAGAAATATTGCATTTGCTTCTGCAGATATCTGCTATGTCCATGAGAATACAGGTGTGTATGTATACAAATGGAAGTGAGAATTCAAGAAATCCGCTGTGAATTTAAGGGCTACCCTTCAATAGGCATGTAAACATGGATCACACATTGAAAAGAACATTCCGTAAGGCAAGAGTGAGAAAAGACTTACTAGTTGTACTGGTCTCTTGTGTGGTAACTATAGTTGGCAATAGAAAAAGAAGACGACAAAATTAAAATAGCATCCCTGAAAGAGAGAGAGAATGAGAGAGAGAGAGAGAGAAAGGGAAAATATATACCAAGCTACAAATGTAACTAAGTATTTGATACCTGTTGGGGTCTCCGCTAGATCATAAAAATACCCATAGTTGGTTTGTGAGCAATCAAATACATTCGCCTGTATATATCTGGTGATCTTCATTGACTCTAAGCCTTTGAATTATTAATCACACCTGAAAATAATTGGTTTCCTTGTTTTATATTTTTATACTGCTATAGCTGTGCACAGCACTTTATAAAGTTAAAAAAGATAAGTGACGAATTTCCTCTGGACTGAAAAAAATTATTTAAAACGCTAATAAAAAAATTATTTAAAACAGGACTGGGGCTGGCCAGCCAGGATTTAAAGGGCTCAGGGCTCCCTGCAACGGGGCTGCTGCTCCTCAGCGCCCCCCCGCTGCGCTGGGGGGCTGCGCTGCCACCCCTTCCCCTCCCGGCAGAGCCCACCCCTGCCTGGGCAGCGTGCACCAAGCAAGGCTCGGCTTAGCAAGCCGGGCAGCTGCGGGCGGGGGGGAGCTAGGCAACCAGCCAACGCCGCCTGAAATGAGCAAGCCGGGCTGGGGATGGGGGAGGAGGGCGGTGCGGAGCCCAGAGCCAGCCGGGGCCGCATACAAAACCCGGCTCCGGACTCCGAGTCCGGAGCCCAGTGCTGGCTGTGCGGAAAGGCACCGCTTTTAGAAAATGTGCTCGGGGGGAGCGGCCGTTTCCCCCTGCTCCCCCCCCCCCCCCCCCCACCCTCTGGGCCCCCGGGGGGGGGTGCAAGGGGGTTAGAGGGCAGGAGGGGGATCAGGGCTGGGACGGGGTTGGGGCACGGGGGGGAGGGGGAAGGGGAGCTCAGGAGTGCAGGGTCCAGGCAGTGCTTACCTCAAGCAGCTCCTGGAAGCAGCAGCAGCATGTCCCCCCCTCCGGCTCCTACGCGGAGGCACGGCCAGGCGGCTCTGTGCACTGCCCTGTCTGCAGGCGCTGCCCCTGCAGCTCCCATTGGCTGCGGTTCCCGGCCAATGCAAGCTGCGGGGGTGGCACTTGGGGTGGGGGCAGTGTGCAGATCCCCCTGGCTGCTCCTACGGAGCCAGAGGGGGGACATGCTGGAGGGGGGACATGCCGGCTGCTTCCCAGAGAGGGGACATGCCGGCTGCGCGGCGCCTCCGACCGGACAATCAATGGCCTGGTCAGCGGTGCTGACCAGAGCTGCCAGGATCCCTTTTCAACGGGGTGTTCTGGTCGAAAACCAGACACCTGGTCACCCTAAGTTTGCACCAGTGTCCTTGGCTAAAGTTTCCTCTTCCTGGACTGTAATTTAATGGATTCTCTGTTTGTTGTTCACCTGGCTGTCACCTTTAACCCTAGTGGGGGCAACATTTTAGCGATGGTATGTGTAGTTTGCAAAGCACTTCCACTTGGAAGACACTATATAGATGTATAATGTATTATTACTGTAACAACTCATTTTATATGCATCCGAAGAAGTGGGTTGTAGCCCACGAAAGCTTATGCTTTAATAAATTTGTTAGTCTCTAAGGTGCCACAAGTACTCCTGTTCTTTTTGCGGATACAGACTAACATGGCTGCTACTCTGAAACCTGTCATTTTATATGAACTGTCATACTTTTTTGTTTAATTATAATTCCTCTTTTTATAACTCTTTTAATCTCTCATTTGGACAGCTGAGCATGATGTTACAAAAGTGAAGCCTCTTTCATTTCCTTCGCTTTCTGGTTGTGTATGAGGGTACTGGTGTTCTCAATTGCAAAAGACTATAAATTGCAGTTTCCTCTCTGAAATTACCATAGTAATGCTTAGTCAGATTAGCTCTTATTTTAGTTATGGGTTTAATATAGTCTAGTAAGTAGAAATGTCATGTAAACCACTTTTTAGTTCTGAACAGAATAGTCTTGTAAAAAAAACAAAAACCCAACCCTTTTAAGTTTCGTATTTGCTGCTGTCTATAGTATTTCCTCTATCATTGTGGGATCTTGTAAATTATTTTGATTAGAGCTAGGTAAATACATGGCAACCTACGGGTGATAAAAAGGCTATTTTGTAGTCTCAGTCAGTAGCCCTAGAATGCTGGTATTTTTCCAGGTTTGTGTCACAATGTTTGAGTCACAATGTGAAAGAAATATAATCGTCTGGTACAAGGAGAGAGATTTATAATAGGTCAGTTTGAGGCACAGGCAGCCTTTTGTACTGGTAGATATGAATATTGTGTGGTTTTTTTTTTTTTAAACATTTCAATCCAAGGGGCCTAAGTCAGCCCTATGGTGTGCTTTGTGTATTGCTATATAGTTATCACTCTGGCTGGTGCATTGTCCTTAGTAGACTGTGTGTTTGACAATATAACTGGAGGTTTCATAGTAATTAAAGAGTGATCACACACACACACCCCTTCTGATGTCAGTAAACCCAGAAGTGAATAGCCACAAGAATGAGTGGGTAAAGCCAAGGGGGGGATGGAGATGGCAACGGCAAGTGTCTCCTACTATCCCCTCAAAAAAGCCCAGTGTAAATTAAAGCTTCCAGAGCCACTTTCATTAATGCTACACCTCTTAGCTGACCTCTCAGCCCATCTACTCCTATTTTTCTGGCTTTTTCTGGGACAAACAAACCTGAATGTTCATTTATGGTGTCCTGCATCCTGACTAGCAGCCCCAAATGACTGTCATTTTAGCAGCTAAGCCAATTAGATGTAGATTTGTTTGTTGATATCATTGCTGCTGCCAAAAATGACACTCAAACCAATAAAGTTCATAATACCCTCTTTGTAACTGACTGACCACGGATACGATTGGCCAATCATTTCAGCATGCAGATGGAGTTTGGCCACCGATAGTGTTCTGGGCTCTCTTGTTAGGTGTCATCTTTAAAGGAGAGATCTGTTAAAAGATGGAGCATCAGTCACTGGCCTGATTTGCAGCACAGGGAGCGGGTGTATGGGTATGCTCAAGCCAGACTGGAGCTCCAGTGCTTTTTATTTTGAAAAGGCTATGAAGTGCTTTGGCTGTTACCTGGTTTGAGATTGGAGAGTTGAACTACCAGAGTAAGAACCCCACTAAGGGGGGAAGAGAGGTTTTCTAGTGTTGCCTGCCCTGGCCACCTTGTCTTGCTGTGCTGTCCTGGCTTTTCTCTTTGGTCTGCAGTAATGCTGTAGTGCTCGTCACATCTAAGATGCTACAGTACTGGAGATGTAATCAGTTCACAGAATGTACCCTGCCCTTTGTCCCTTGGAGCATGTGCAGTATTTTAAAAATCTGTTTTTTCATGGGTTTTTTTGTTTTTATTTTTTTTTTTTTAAATGAGATGATGTTACTCGAGGGTTCAATCCTGCAAGGTTCTTCTCTTCATGATCTCAATCTAGCAACGCTTCAAGGAATACGAATAGTTTAATTGACTAATACGATTATTTTACCTGCTTAAAGTTAAGCTTGTGTTGATTTGCTGGGTCAGCTTCTTGTATGATCAAATGCCAAATATAAGCCCTTTCAGGTAGCTGCATTTACATAATAAATATATTATTAATAATCTCTTAAAAGAAACTGATTTTTTGTCTCATCAAATTATTAATAGATGTGTTATAATATACTAAAGTAGCACTTACCATCATTTTAGGTTTTGCATTTTTTAAAGAGCGGTGAAAAAAAAGTTAAGTAGAATTTGCTAAAAGAACAATGTTTTCCTTATTAAATATTGAAGTATTTATCTATGTTGCCTTAATTTTAACGTGTTATCAATTCTAAATGACACATGGAAAATGTCTCTTTAAATTTGGAATTGGTTGTTTATAATAGTCACTTTAATTCTTTCCAATGTTTCCTGTGAGGGTCAAGGCATATTTTTTTCTTAAAACTGTCTTTCTGACTATTGTCATTTTATGTTCCTATTTTTCTTACAGCTCTTTGATCATGTTGCTGAATGCCTGGGAGATTTCATGGAGAAGCAACAAATCAAGGACAAGAAATTGCCAGTTGGGTTTACATTTTCTTTCCCATGTAGACAATCCAAGCTAGATGAGGTAAGAATATTTCAGAATTTTATTAATGTACAGCAGAGACACTGTGCTATTAACCCTTCCCTCCTCTCCTCCGTGTCAGCAAACAAGCAGTATTCCAGCTGGCCTGACTTTCAGTGTAAGAATCAATTATTGCCTATTTCATTGTAGTACTTCATCTCAAAATTATTTAAAAATGCTTTTTAACAAATGAACAGTTTCTACTATTTTGTGTTAACATTTTGGTTGAATGATGATGTTTTAATTTAAAGTAAAGTATAGTATACAGGTTATAATTTTGAGGACCCAATTCACCAATGCTTGCTCATAGTGACTAGCACTTACTCATTGTGAGTAAAAATTGCAGAAACTGGTCCTAATTTAGGACCTAATCTTGAGAGGTAGTGAGCACCCTTAGCTCTCATTGAGCAAAAACTGGAGTGTAAGGTGCTCAGCACCGCCTAGAATCAGACCACTAGATTGAAAAAAAACCTATTTGAGATGGTTTGAAAACAAACATGGCTACAAAATGAAATCTGTCTGGCTGTGTTGTTACTCTGAATGCATAATGATTATGTGATTCCCTGAACCACAGAGTGCTCTGCAGTATTGTATTTCTGCATTATTTCCCATCTTTTACTTCAGATAAGTAGAATGACTCAGCGACTTGCTAATACAGTATTGCTATAGAAACCGTGTACTAATGCTGATGTACTTAGAAGCAATGAGAGTGCACATATTGATAGGCCTTCAATATTCTAAACATGACATCAGTACTAGTTCTAAGGGGCTAAATGTTATGGAGAATACAACAAATCACACACCTTGTCATATCCCTCATGGACGTAGAGGTTCCAGCAGAAGTTTGTAGTGTAGACCTGGTCTCAATGTGTGACCTTAGGCAAGTAATTTACTCTTCCTGTGTATGTCCCCATCTGTAAAATGGGGATAATATTTATCTCTCAGTGTTGTTGTGAAGGTTATTCACTAATGTTTTTAAGAGATCTTTGGATGGAAGTTGCCCTAGCAATGTAAAGCATCTACTTTTAATATTCATAGTGCATTTCACATCACAGAATGGGGCCTGTGCTTGCAGGCAGAGGATCATTTAGTCTCTGAGTTTAGGTATAATTAGAAGGTTCAGAAGGAATATACTTTACCAGATAATGTCCTTGTAATGAGAGCAGTCTTCAGGGCATTTATAGAGTTCAAACAGCAGCTGGAAGCCCGTCAATAAAAGAAGCAACTGCATCAAGCTGTATCCTATGTCAATCATCAAATGAGAATTAGAAGCAGGCATGTGACTGAAGAGTCCCATCGATAGTATCTGAGCTTCAGAAATGTCAACTGTATATCAGTGCTTCCCACGGCAAGAGACTGAATAAAATGGATAGTAGGAATGTATAACCCATGAGAGACAACACAAGGGCAGAGGGTGGTGAAATTATTTTTACATAGTGTCGTACATGTACATGGTGCTGTATAACAGGCAAAATGGACTAGTCCAAGAACAGAGTACCTGTACTGAAGATCGTATACTTGCAGGCTGTGGTCTTGCATTGGAATATGCAAGGCTGGACCCCTGCACTCACATGGCGGCCTATTGACTTCGGTTCTGGGGGATTTTGTCGCAGGTTGTGATGCTTCTTAGGGTTCTGAGACACCTCGCTACTGATCCCTGTAACCCTTATGCATCCCTGTGCCCTCTGCCTGTTGGCACACAGGTTCCTTAATGACTTGTGGGCAAGAGCAATTATTTAGGAGTTAGAGACAGACTTTATACATCTTTCTGTGAAAAGAGCACTGATGTAAGCAGAGCCGCCATGACAAACCTTTCTCCTGTATCCACTGAAATAAATACTGTCCAATTTTGAGGGGAGAAAAATTAACCTTCTGAAAGAATTTATAGGAAGAAGTGGTAGCCAGCTTTTAAGAGGAGAACCTTGCAGACATGCAGGAGTATTAGATCAGAGGCCATTTGTAGATTTGTATTTTAACTCTTTGGAAGGCACTCAGACTCTGCTGTGGTGAGTGCTGTTATAAAAGCCTGGATGGGTGGATAGCTTGGGGGTGGGTGGGTGGGTGTGTGTGTGTGTGTGTGTGTGTGAGTGAGTGAGTGAGAGAGAGAGAGAGAGAGAGAGAAAATAAATGGTGCTAGTTTGTATCTCCTTTTCTCTTTTGTTGATCAGCAGCTCTTGTCTCCTTCCTTCCTTTCATTATTATTTATTATTTATTCATTGAATGCCCCAAAGTGAGCTAGGCGCCATGCAGATGCAAAAAATTAGACATGGTTCTTACCCAGGAGAGCTTACAGTCTAACGCAATTGCAGACAAGGTGATGGGTTATGGAATGCAATACAAGGGAGGGTTTATATATTTATTTATTTATTATTATTTGATTCTTGCTTCATTCCCACTTTTGTTACTTTATCCCATACTTAGCCATCACCGCCTTGATTATTTAGTGAGCCTAGACAATTGTACATTAAGTAATTTAACCCTAACATTTATTCAAATGTATCTGTTTATTTTATACATTATTTTTGCTTAATTTTGTTTAATATTTTTTTTATTTTAACCCTTGCCTTTTTTCTTATTTTTTTTATTCCTTTTGAGTCCATTCCTTTTCAGTGTGTAAATTATTTTAACCCTATTTGTTTTAAGGCTTTTCTTTCTAATTAATCCTTGCATGTTATGTTTCTAAATGATTTTTTTAGCATAGTCATTTGTGATTTTTTAAAAAAATTTATAATTGATCCTTGCATACTTAGCTTTCTGAAACTATTTTAGCCCATTACCTTTTTAAAAATTGTTTTTAACCCTTGCCACATTTCTAACATTTCAGTTTATTTCAACCCTTGAAGAACATTTTCTTTACAGTTGCAAGATGCCCATCCTCCTCTCTCCCTCCTGATGCGAATCAGTGATGACGGATGCAGACCAGTCTGATTCCTGGCACCATCTCCACTGATCAAGTCTTTTTCTTTCCCTCCACATGAGTTTACTGTCATTCCTCTTTCAGTCATGTCTGCATGGTGAACCCCCTCTGGGAACTGCAGGGTCCCAGTTCCTTAACGGGAGAAATGGGAAACTGGACTGGATCTTAGAGAAGGAAACCATTCAGGAACAATAATAATCAGTGGCGCTTATAGAAAATTTGAAACTTCAGCAAGCTCTCTCACTCTTTCTCTCACACAAAATCTTTGATGAAAACTTTCCCCATTTTTCAACCAGCTATAGTAAGAAACAAAGACTGCCAGTCACGTCAGATTAAGATGGCATTGTGGGGGAAAAGATTGACCATCCAAACCCAGGGATTTGTAGATTCATTTGGAGTGCTAATGTTTTGTTTTAGAGAAAAAGATAATCTTTTTGTGTTTGGTTTAATATTGTACTTAATGTTACTCTCCTTTTTTATTAGGGTATTCTGATAACCTGGACAAAACGCTTCAAAGCAAGTGGAGTTGAGGGAGCAGATGTAGTAAAGCTGCTCAACAAGGCAATCAAGAAACGTGGGGTAAATTTGTTGAGTCTTTTACATACATAAGTACATACATATGTACACACACACACACACGCACATATGCACATATGCATATCACATTATGGGCTCTAGACAATCTCTCTCTCTCTCTTCCCCCCCCTCCCCCATATACACAGAGAGAGAGAGATTGTCTAGAGCCCATAATGTGATATGCAGTGGGGAAACAGAATAATTTCATAGTTACTATGTGAAAATTTACAATAACTTTAATAAAATTACACATCTCATCATAACACCATTTGTCCCATGAAGCAAAATTAAGTTACTGTCTCTCACAATAGTTAACCTGAAAGCTCAAGCAATTTTATCATTCTCATTAAATGTGAAATTATGTGTATCACCGTGCTAGTTCTCTAGCAATGTCACCCTGTAGCTCAGTAAATTCTCTTCCTGAGCAACTACTTACAAATCATATGACTATTACAATCAGGTGAGCCTGTTGATGTCATAAAGTGTGACTTGGTCTGAAAATGGGACTCTCTGTTGAAACTGGACACTTTTTGTTCTATTTCAGCAGCAGGAAAACCTTTGATAAGCTGATTTTATCTTCACCAAGACATGCCAGTATGTAATCAGTTACTTTTTCAGACTTTGGGAAAGATAAATAACACACCAAATTAACTGATTAATGGAAATGCTTTGATTTTTATGTAATTTTGGTAAATTCTTTTTATTTTATTATTTACTGATTACATGCATACATTAAAATCTTTACTCAAAGTTTTCAATTAATATTAATTAAAGAAATCTTTACATCAGACATTCAAAAGGACACTTGGAGACTCATGGACTCCTCAAGAAAACCTTAGCAAAACATTCTATTGTAAGACAATTTGATCTCTGCTTTTCTGTTATTGGAGACTTTATATAAAGACAGAATCTTGATTCCTTAGGAATTACTCTTACTGTTACTTATTCTTCACCTGGAACATTAATCTGCTTCTAGCGCTCTTGCAATCTTCTCCAAATAAACTTTATTACCAACGCAAGATTGTGACTTCAGATGGACAATAGGAAGAGTAGGGGTGATTTCTTAAGAACAAAATTCCTGTTTACAAGCAAATACTGTATCTGTAGTAATAGAGAAATTGATTGGTATAAGCAGAGTTGTCTTTAAATATAATGTTTTTCAAAGTTCTATGGTCAGTGACGTTTTACATTGACGTATTGATATTAATTTTTTTTAAGTGTGTGATATAAGTAAAATTCTGTTTTGTCCTTCAGGACTATGATGCAGACATCATGGCTGTTGTAAATGACACAGTAGGAACAATGATGACCTGTGGGTTTGATGACCAGCGTTGTGAAGTTGGCTTGATTATAGGTGACATTCATTCCTCTGCTACAGTGGACATATTGCATTTTGTTTTTTGTTGGCTTGTTTTGTTAATATCTGCTGGTATCTGTTCCTAAAGGTACTGGCACGAATGCCTGCTACATGGAAGAATTGAGGCATATTGATCTGGTGGAAGGTGATGAGGGGAGGATGTGCATTAACACTGAGTGGGGAGCCTTTGGAGATGATGGGTCACTAGAAGACATCAGAACTGAGTTTGACAAGGAGATTGACCGTGGATCCCTCAATCCTGGAAAACAACTGTAAGTGAGACTTTCATTTGCTTATTTAGTGGCACAAAATGATTGAGATTAATCTATAAACTCATAGTAGAGCAATCTCAGGATTAGGCAATTTAGTGAGGCAATTATAGGAAGCAGCCCTGTGAAGTCTGTCACATTTAAAACTATTCCACCTTGTGGTCTACAAACCATAGGCCAGGGGAAGCTTTGAGATCTTACTAAGGGATGGACAAAATGAAATATAACCCCCCTCCCGCCGCCCCTGGACTCTTGCCCGTGGCTCAAGTGAATTGATCCAAAGCCTTTTTATTCTAAAGTTCTGCTCTTACACTGGCTGTCCCCACCATCACAGGTCTTCAGTAAGATTGGGCCTCATTCTTTTCCAGTCCAGAAGTTTCCAAGCAAATTCCCCTTTTTTCCTCTTCCCTCGCTGTGAACTTCCAACAGGTCTTGACTCCTTTCTTCCCTTAATACTTCAATAGGCCCAAATTCCCACCTCACCACACCCTTAACCTGTTAAAGTTTGGTTTACAGGCCCAAAAACTCAGACACTTGCTGCTGTGCTTTGACTCCAATGAATTTAAATATCGTGTACTGTGAGATCTCAGTGAAACCAGTGATTTTTTTTTTTTCTTCTTCTCCATCCCCCACACCACCTCTCTTCTCTCAGGTATATGGCTTATCTCACATAACTGTTTTTTCCCTTTCAAACTTCCTGCACCTTCAGCAGGCTCTTGGACCTTTGTCCCATGTAAATCACCTCTCTGCAGCAGGATGTGAGAATTTCGGTGAGTCTAAGGTTGGTGAAGGAGAACAAATCGAGTTGTACGTTGTCTGACTCTAAGGTCTTTTAGCTTTTGATGTCTCTCTGATCTTCGGGCTGGATTTACAGCTTTCCTGCTGGAATTTATTGCTGCCTGCTGGCTGCTCTAAACTTGCCCAGCTGGTTATGACTCCCAGGAGAGACTGGGTGCAGCAGAGGATTTGGGTCATGGTTCGTAAAACAAATGTGGGCTGTCTGAACTGGGCAGAGGGAAGCAAGATAGCTCTGTTTTACTACCTGGTAATTAATTTGTTAAGATGGGGACTGCAGTAGGTGGAGGCACTGGAGCTATCTATGCTGATAATATACCCATTGAGTAGGGGGGCTAAGGGAGGTTTAGCACTGCATGTTTGTGAACCATAGAAAAGGAGGAGGGGACACTCCATCCACTGAAGTTTCGTTAGCACTTGTGAAATCACTGCCTGAGACACCATTGTATTCAGCATCATTTTTAGTCAGGAATATCTCTGATTCCCCTGTACTGTAGCCTGGAAACCCCCTACCACAAAGCCATGCCTTTCCTCTCTTTCATTACTGTATGGTCTCTAAGTCTTTTGGTTCTCAGTATTGATCATGGTTTGGTCCAGATAGAATCCTATTGCTTGAGATTTTTCCTTGTAAACAAGCGTGCGTACACCCACCCAAGTAGCTTTACTAGATGGGTGTGGTTACAGCACCCCATCCAGCCTGATTGTTCGAGAGTTTATTACTGGAATAGACTATTCATTCATTTTACTACCACCTTGGTAATAGCAATATTGTCAGGGTTGGTCCTTGATAAATAGTAATGGTTATAGTACTTTATTTCTGTCTTGGCATGCTCATTCTCCAGGCTTGTCTCAGTGATCACTGAAGGAGTCCCTTTTACAGTATTAAACAGCCCTATTACAGTACAATACTTGGTATAGAACGCTGGCTAATGTGCTAAAGTTAACCAGAATGACACTTAAGTTATTTGGTTTAATATGGAAGAATGATATTTATAAATTCTTTTTGGTAGTTGGCACTTAGTCTAGGCTTAAGAGGTTAGAGAAACATTTTGCATACTGCCATGCACTTGGAAGGGTTTAAACAACAGTTAAAAAGGGGAACGAAGAAGCACTTGTCTCTTTGCTAGAAGAGTACAGTGACAGTTCAGTAAATTCTGCCTCTGTCATTTTGTTTAAAGCTACTCAGATCAGTATTTGAACTGGATCACATAAAACCCAGTTAGTTTTCTCTTTACTTCAAAACTATCCTGTAGGCCATTGAAAAGGATAACTTCCCAGTGAGTCTGAGGTGCAGGATTTTGTCTGAGGGCTGGTCTGCTCTGCAAAGTTACATCGGCACAGTTACATCTCTCATGGCTGTGAAAAATCCACACCCCTGAGAGATGTAGTTAAGTCAACCTAACCCCCAGTGTAAATGGCGCTAGGTCAGTGGAAGAATTCTGCCGCCTCTCGAGGAGGTGGATTACCTGCAGCAGCAGGAGAACTCCTCCCGTCACTGTAGTAAGCATCTACGCTGAAGCACTTCAGTGGCGCAGCTGCAGCAGTGCAGCTGTAGCGTTTGAAGTGGAGACGTAGCATGAGTTATGGATATCATTGTTGCTGATGTTGAATTTACTTGTCCGTTTCAGTTCAGTCTAATTTCCTGCATTCAGCCTGTATCACAACCTTGTGAAATTCTGTTTGCCCCGTCTTGTCTGAGGCAGCTAATTTAAAATAAAATCATATTAGCTTGTTCATTATCTTAATTATCATGCTGGTAAGGGTGGATGAGTAGACACTATGCCTGAGCAGGTACCTTTTCATGACGATTTTGTGAGGTTCTGTTAGCACCCACTGCTGCTACTTTACCCTGAATCTTGTCTGAATCCTACACTTGCTTTTGTCGCAGCTTTGCTTCCAGTGCTTCTTATCCTCAATATCATCAGATGTTACCATGTTGTGCTGACTGTTTCTTGTCAGCTCTAATTTAGTATTATTTCCTGCATTTAGAGTCCATAGTTAGCCAGCACTGCCTATCCTGAATCCTGATCCTCCTTGTCTGTTCTGCTGATGTGTTCGGATGTTGCCTTTGGAACTTCTGCTCTTGGTGGTGCTTGACATTTTTGTCTTGTACAGTGTACACACACTGGATCATATATGCAACTGCATCCAAAAGTTAGGTGGGATCAGGTGACGAGTATGCACGAGTGCACTGAGTTGGGCGTCAGTAAGATTTTACCAAGTTGCGGTGGGGGACATGTCCCTTCCATAGACTAGCATAAATACAAGAGCACAGTGGAAAGTTCACAGTCAACATGTCATGTTACTGAAGCATCTTCAGATTTACATTCTGAACTGTTTTTGTGCATTTCAGTAAGAAGGGGAGATTAAGTTTATATGTAAAATGGGGTATTTGGTTACATTTATTACTTTGCCCTGACGGCTGCTGCAACCTCTGTGTAGCAGTGGCACTTGTCACTTTTCTTGAAAAGTGGCATTCTTATTTGAAAAGGAAAGAAACTAGTATGTTAGGCAGCACTGTCAGTCTTTTGGCTTTTCCTGCTTGGTCTGTTGCAGAGCAGACAAGTGGATAAAGGCCTGAAACTAATATTTGTATGTAAGAAATTATTGAGTTTCCTTTTTGAATGTTCTCCAGTGACATGATTAGTGCTATTTTCAGAACTATTACTTGATGACTCTGAAATTCTCATTGTCATATGGTGGGGGCATTTATGTAAATAACGGTCCAGATTTTCAGCCAGGCCTTAGCCCAGCTTCTCTTCTAGCAAGACCAGTTCTACTCTTGCATGTATTTGCAGGTGCAGACCATACCACTAAGCATTATAAATCAAGTAGGTGACTTATAGATGCAAATCAGGTACTGTACTTAGTGACATCTAAGTGACAGAATTTCACCCACCATTATTTGCAGATGTGTTTTTGGCCTCTCTGAGGTTTCTCTGTATAATGAGGGCACTTTCCATTCATAACCCTGATCCTGTGTCTGTTGCATATTTGAATGATCTTAATTCAATAAATGATATTGCCAGAGTTGTAGCAAATAGCAGAATATGGTTTCCCCTCTTAGTAGAAAAGATGGGAGGTCGAAAAGCATCCAAGGTGACTTACTTCTGAACTTTAGATTAAAAAGTCTAAATCTGAGAGTTCACTGTGAAAACTTTTAACTTGTGTGTTTTTGTTGTTGTTGTTACAGGTTCGAGAAGATGGTCAGCGGACAGTACATGGGTGAGCTGGTCAGGCTTATCCTTGTAAAGATGGCCAAAGAGGGGCTACTGTTTGAGGGGAGAATCACTCCAGAGCTTTTAACCAAAGGAAAATTTGAAACGAAACATGTGTCTGCCATAGAAAAGTGAGCAATTCATTTCTTGCTTTCTTTCTCTTTTTTTCTTTCTTTCTTTCTGTGATTTGTAAAGGCATCAGCACATGTGCAGTTTTGTGGCCACCTCTTCTTTTTTTAATTCTTTGCTGCCCCTTTCTTATTTGGCAGTGGCTAGGAAAGTGGGATAAAATAATCTTGGTGGCTGCTGTGTGAACAAGGAGTTTCAGGGCGGGCTCTTAGATGGCCTGTTGCAAACAGCCGCTTTCTGACTGCAGTGTGAACAAGTAGTGTGTCCAATAGCAGTGGACTATAAATGTACTTAGTCTTGCATCCCCCAACCTATTGGCTAATGTTCCTACACTTACAGAATTCTGGGTCGCAATTGCCAAATGTGTAAAGTGAAGCTGGGACATTGATTTCAAATGAACCTAAAACTTAAGTATAAACTTAGATCCAGGACCTGATTCTTATTTACACGAGGGCCCCCTTTACACCACTCTGGGCAGTGTGAAGGGACCTTAAAGTTGGTTTAAAGGTAATTATATTCACATCCACTTTAAAATCCATTTACGTTGCCAGAATGGTGTAAAGGGGACCTTAGTGTAAATGGGAATCAGACTTCAAATCTGTTCACCAACTTAATATGGGAGCTCCAGTTTACTAACATACTTTGTTAACTCAAAGGGCATTTATTAATCTCATTGGGAGTTCAAGCACCACTGCCATCAATAGCTATTGTTGCCTTGTGCACTCCTCTATTTCCAAACAGAGCCTTTTCCCAGACCTGACTACCCGAGTGAGTGGTTTGCTACCAGTGCCTCCTCTTGTTTGTGTTGGCATCGTGCATTTTTGACAGCATTCCTGGCAGTTTGCTTACTGTCATCCTTTCAGGAATGAGAGGTCAAAAATAGAAACTAGAAATACCGATGTGCTGATGCACTTTGCCATTCTAAACCACTGTGCTTTCTGGGGTAGGAATGATAGTGACGCATGGTCTGTCGGCATGCCTGTGGAGGTGTGAATATTTTTGAAGTGCTATCAAGTCCTGGCAGGTGATAGGTTTCAGTAGAAACACCAATCTTTACTATCTAGAACGTTGCAACTACCATGTATTCCACCGTGGTGTACCAGAAACATATTCTCCTACCATGTAATTAAACCTGTTAAGTGTTGCTTAGTGCATACCAGTAAATGTTTCTGTGACACCCTCTCCCATCTCCATATTACTGTCATGTAGAAAATAAATAAATGTGAAAAGTATACAGAGCATCCCATCCAGTAAACAACAATAAATATTACACTGACCTGTAAAATATGAGGTGTTGAATATGACAATGTCAGCACCTTTTCAGTCGATACTTACGGCTTTCACTACTGATTTTTAGAATTTGTATTACTGTATAATACTCTCCTTGAGCCAAATTTTTAAAAATCTGTTTGATTTTTGGGTCTACAATTTTTGGTGCAATATTGTGGGAACAGTCAGTAATTTCTGCAACTTCTGTGGAGCCAACCCTCTTTCCCTACACATCTCCCTACATCCTATTCCATAAGCAACTCCACATTAAAAGTGAAAATGGATCCAACTTACATTCACATGCATGTATAGTCAATAGAAAGGTGAGTGAAGAGAATTAAGGTATTGTGGTGTTTAAAAACCATCAGTGAGAACCACTGTAGAAAATTTCAGCAAAAAAGGTAAAAGTTTGACAAAGTTATAAAAATCTGAAAAACATGCTTTAGAATGAAAAATGCTTAGACACCTTTAGCTATAGCCATCTCTGTTTACCCTGGCGCTAATTCAGGTGACATTTAAAGCATGTGAGTATGGAATTACTCGTGTGTTCAAAGTTAGGCACATGCTTAAGTAGCTTGCTGAATGGTGGCCTCTGCTTATCATTCAAAATTGTGAATTAGTTTATAATTTAAAAAAGTCAACAAGGCATAAAGAAATTTAATTTCTCCAGGCGTGTAGAGATGTACAGCTGAGATGCTTACTAGTTCCCTGGGGCAATTAACCAAAGGAACTTTAATGGCATTGCTGCTCTCTTTTTGCTTTGGAGGTTACAAATGACTGGCTTCCACAGGCTTCTCCATGTCTTTTTACCATCCTGCTCTTACATGTATATGCCATGTTATCAGGTAACACTTGGCAATAGCAATATAAATATTATTGTCCGCAGTTTTGGTTTGGCTTCACACCTGTTTGAATTATGGCAAAGTCACTGGAAAGTAGACTTGCTCAGACAATCTGGCACAGTGAACAAAATTGCTCCCTGTTGGAGGTGAATCTTATAAACTCATGTTAATTAAGACATGATACACTTTGTCAAAAAATGTACTTGATGCCCAATGGCAAACAAATTTTGAGGTGATGAACAGCATTTTAAATATATATACGTGAGTAGAATAGTACTGACAGAACTGGTGCTAACAGAATTGTTGAAACTACATTGTACCACTGATAGAAATGATTTCATAGACTGTATATTTCCATTGGGCTTTACTGAAAAGCTCTATATTCTTAGCAAACATTATTTTGGCTTTACTCTCCCTTGTTTTGTACTTTGTGATTTTGTAGTCCAGTTAATAGAGAGATTGACGTGGGCTGATATTGCCCTCAACTGCTTTTTCTAAGACCCTTCTCAGACTCTCAGAACATTGTCATATGGCAAAGCACCTGACATCAAATCATGTTACTTAATTATGCATTTTATAATTTAATATTAAAGAGTTCACTGTTTAAATTCCTGTCTGTAGAAGCAAAGAAGGTCTGAATAAAGCCAAAGAAATTTTGACACGTCTTGGGGTAGAACCATCCCATGAAGACTGCATTGCTGTCCAGCACGTCTGTACAATTGTTTCATTCCGTTCTGCTAATCTGGTGGCTAGTACTCTGGGCGCGATTCTGAATCAATTGCGTGATAATAAAGGCGTAACCAGGCTGCGCACCACGGTGGGTGTGGATGGTTCCCTTTACAAGATGCATCCACAGTAAGTCCTGCTGTTTCTATAATTAACATTTGGCATCTGTTAGGATTCATCTTTTGCAAAGGTCAGACATGTAATATGAGGCCAGCATCTTGACATGCAGTCACGAATGAGATAAGGAAACAGAAGTTGTGTGCACGCATATGTATATTGAGAAGTAAAAATCTCTATGGAGAAATGTGGTTGCCTATAACTGTAGGACTACATTGGTAATTCAAAGGAGCCTAAGGGAAGTAGGTAACCAACTCTCATCGAAAGTAATTGGGGTTTGGATGCCTGACTCCCTTATGTGCCTTTGAAAGTCCCAGCTGTAAAGGACAATTTATTTGCTCAACAATACAGTTAAATATCCAAAGACTGTACTTTTGTGCCTATGGACTGGGGTCTGAGGAGGAAACCCCAGTAATAGAATGTTATTCCTTATTACCCGTTTAAACTGAATTGTTTTGAAAATGACTTTGATAACCCCGTTTCTCCAGTCTTCCCTTGCTTATACTTGGAAGTTAGAAGGAAAAAATAGTGTCTGCCTTTCCTTGTCCTTATAAAAGCAGCTTATTTGTTTCTCTGTTTCTAAACTGCATTTTTATAATGTACTAGTTCAGATTGATGTAAACTTCATAGAGGAGGCAGTCTTATTTTTTTAATGTGTATCAAAGTTACCATGTAGCTTGTTTACAGTCACTTGAAGATATTCTAGTTCTAACAATTAAACCAATGACCAAAGGCTTTGGTCCTGCAGACACTTACCTGTGAAGTCATTGGGTTAGAGTTAAGCATGTGCATAAGTGTTTGCAGGATCAGCACCAAAACCACAAAACTGACAGAAATAACAAGGGTACAGGCATGATTTCTTTAGTTTCCTTCATGTGCAGAGGCTAGAATGTTTTTCATAATGAGGTGATCTGTTTCATAAATTAGTTCAAAATTAGTCCTAACAAATGGTTTTACTCTACTCTGTAGTACCATTGTTGTCACACATCAGAATTTTGGTGTACACAAAAGCTGGAAGCGTGTACTACCTCTAATGAACAGTATCTAGTTGGAAAAGTTAGTTACTTAAAATATTTTGATACTGCTTTGGGGGTGGAGCATATAATATAGATATATTGTAGATGGAACATAAAGGAGAAGAATAAATATTTTGTGTGGAGTATTTTTGGAAGAAACAAAAAATTTTTGCATTTCTTAAATCTTTTTGTGGAAATTTTCTGGTATTTTGGTGAATATTTTTTTAATTTTTTTTGTTCAAAATGAAAATATTCCCTGAAAATGTTTATGGGAAAAACACCATTATTTTTATCACCTCTACTAGATATCAGGTATCTAGTGCATGCTGTTTGTTTATTCTGTTGTTTTTAATTTGTAAGCTGATATTTTGAGCTTTTAAATTAATTTTTATATGTTTCCCCTTAAGTATTAAAAAGAAAAATCAAGAATATTGTGATTCCAGCTAAAAGGAATCTGCAATAACATAAGAGATGCCATAGTGGTTCACACTGTAGGGTGATCCAGTTTGACCCTGATATGTCCTCTTAAGAGGATGATATTCTGAGAGTTTTTTTCCCATGGCTTTTGCTAGGATTTTATCTGAATTCAGGGAAAAAATCTGTCTGTCAGATGAATACTTTTCCACTCTACCCTTTCGTCATGATGATTCCTTTTACATGGGAAGACATACTTCAGCTTGTGTGATATGAGGAAAGCACTGCCCAAGGAGGTTTGGGGCTGGTGCATGCTTGGTTGGGACACTTGCAAGGAAAAACTCATTGTGCAGCAGAAAACAGGGACTGGACAATTTCAAAGACAGAAAAGCTAACCTATTTCCCATGCTCCTTTCATGTTTTATAGCCAGTGATGACCAGTGCAGATTTTTGAGCTGACCCGAGAGAGATTACGGTTTTACAATTTTCTCTTACAGATATGCCAGACGCTTACAGAAAACAACGAGGCGATTAGTTCCTGACTCTGACGTGCGATTCCTTCTGTCTGAGAGTGGCAGTGGAAAGGGTGCTGCAATGGTCACAGCAGTAGCGTACAGGTTGTCTGAGCAGCACAGGCTGATAGATGAGACTCTGGCTGAATTCAAGCTTACTCATGAGCAGCTGTTGCAGATTAAAAAAAGGATGCGATCAGAAATAGAAGCTGGGCTGAGGAAGAAAACTCATGAAAATGCAAAAGTAAAAATGCTGCCTACCTTTGTTCGCAGCACACCAGATGGAACAGGTAGTTTCATTATAACTGATGCAAGAGCAGCATGGTAAATACTAGGGCTGTTGATTAATTGCAGTTAACTCACAAAAAATAATCACGATTTAAAAAAAAACCAGTAGAATACCATTTGAAATGTATTACATGTTTTTGATGTTTTTCTACATTTTTAAATATATTGATTTCAGTTAGACCACAATATACAAAGTTGACAGTGCTCACTTTATATTATTATTTTTATTACAAATGTTTGTACTGTAAAAATGGCAAACAAAAAGATAGTATTTTTCAGTTCACCTCATACAAGTACTGTAGTGCAATCTCTTTATCGTGAAAGTGCAACTTACAAATGTAGGGGTTTTTTTTTGTTACATAACTGCACTCAAAAACAAAACAATGTAAAACTTTAGAGTCTACAAGTCCACTCAGTCCTACTTCTTGTTCAGCCAATCGCTAAGACAAACAAGTTTGTTTACATTTACGGGAGAGATTGTTGCCAGCTTCTTGTTTACATGTCACCTGACAGTGAGAACAGGTGTTCGCATGGCACTTTTGTAGCCGGCATTGCAAGGTATTTACGTGCCAGATATGCTAAACATTCGTATGCCCCTTCATGCTTCGGCCACCATTCCAGAGGACGTGCTTCCATGCTGATGACGCTCATTAAAAAAATAATGCGTTAATTAAATTTGTGACTGAACTCCTTGGGGGAGAATTGTATGTCTTCGCCTCTGTTTTACCTGCATTCTGCCATATATTTCATGTTATAGCAGTCTCGGATGATGACCCAGCACATATTGTTTGTTTTAAGAACACTTTCACTGCAGATTTGACAAAACACAAAGAAGGTACCGATGCGAGATTTCTAAAGATAGCTACATCACTCGACCCAAGGTTTTAGAATCTGAAGTGCCTTCCAAATCTGAGAGGGATGAGGTGCAGAGCATACTTTCAGAAGTCTTAAAAGAGCAACACACTGATGCAGAAATTACAGAACCCGAACCACCAAAAAAGAAAATCAACCTTCTGCTGGTGGCATCTGACTCAGATGATGAAAATAAACATGCGTCGGTCTGCACTGCTTTGGATGGTTATCGAGCAGAATCCGTTATCAGCATGGATGCATGTCCTCTGGAATGGTGGTTGAAGCACGAAGAGACATATGAATCTTTAGTGCATCTGGCACATAAATATCTTGCAACACCGGCTACAACAGTGCCATGCGAATACCTGTTCTCACTTTCAGGTGACATTGCAAACAAGAAGCGGGCAGCATTATCACCTGCACATGTAAACAAACTTGTTTGTCTGAGCGATTGGTTGAACAAGAAATAGGACTGAGTGAACTTGTAGGCTTTAAAGTTTTACATTGTTTTATTTTTGAATGAAGTTTTTTTTTGTACATAATTCTACATTTGTAAGTTCAACTTTCATAATAAAGAGATTGCACTACAGTACTTGTAAAATTGAAAAATATTATTTCTTTTGGTTTTTACAGTGCAAATATTTATAGTAAAAATAAATATAAAGTGCGCACTGTACACTGTATTTTGTGTTGTAATTGAAATCAATATATTTGAAAATGTAGAAAATAACCAAAACTATTTAAATAAATGGTATTCTATTATTATTTAACAGTGCAATTAATCACATAATTAATTTTTTTAATCGCTTGACAGCCCTAGTAAAGCCCTACATAGCAGACTGTACTTCCAGCCAAGCAGGATGCTGTGGTGCAAGAAAATAAAAAATATAAACTTGGAGCTGAAATGCTAGTTTGTAATTTAATGAATTGGATCCAGCTAATGGATTTGTGTCTGGAGTAGAGTCTGTGTTCACTACAAAACTCTTAAACCACCAAAAAGAGGAAATTCTGAGTCAAGGCTATAATTCCTCTTTTAACACATCTTCTGTAAGTTAGAGTGGCAGTTGTGAGTCTATACATAAATATAAATGCAGCTCCCTGCCCCACTGCTTTCCACTAGTTGAGAGCTTACAGGTGCCTTTGCCTCATCTAGTACTTGGTGCAAAATCTGTAAGTCAGTGGGAGTGTTTCAGAGAGCTTTGAATTCAGTTCATGAAAAGTGGCTGGTTCCATTCTCATCGCTCCTATATAGGTAGGGTTACCAGATAGTAACTGTGAAAAAACAGGACGGGGGGTGGGGGGTAATAGGCGCCTATATAAGAAAAAGTCCCCAAAAACGGGACTGTCCCTCTAAAAACAGGACATCTGGTCACCCTATATATAGGAATAGATACCTCAACCAGTAGAGGCAGCCTCATGCTTTCTCTTGTCTTCCATACATAGCAGAGAGAGAATGGCCACTCCCTTTTCTTCTTCCCTCACCTCCCAATGCCTGTCTCAAGCACGGGTACTGCTTAAGACCACACTCTGCAGTTGCTGAAGCAGGAACATAGCACCATCTGCTGGCTTCCTGGAGAATCCTTCCCTTTTTAGAGAATGTGTAGTTGAGTTGAGCACGTGCAGTGGCAAAGACCACCCAGTCGTTGTTGTCTTTTGAAGGAGCGGCAGCTATGTGGCAATGTATTTCTTCTGTTCTTTTCAATAAGCAGGGAGAAGGCTTAGAATGAACATGAAAAATCTTTAAAGCCTTCAGATGATAGAGAGAACTTTCAGAGCATTATGCCAAAACGCCTGCTTGAAAAATGGACACCTGCCTACACTTTGTTTCTGTGTTCCTAAAATGTATAAATATTTTGTTACAGAGAATGGAGATTTTCTGGCTCTCGATCTGGGAGGAACAAACTTCAGAGTTTTGCTTGTGAAGATCCGTAGTGGTAAAAGGAGAACAGTTGAAATGCACAATAAAATATACGCTATTCCTATAGAGGTCATGCAGGGTACTGGAGAAGAAGTGAGCATTTCTATTTCTTTTTAGCGTTATCACTTATTTTCAAAGAATGTATAAATATATATTTAAATGAATATGACTAATTGTAATAATGTTTATATATTTCTTTTTTAAGCTGTTTGATCACATTGTTAGCTGTATCTCAGACTTCCTGGATTACATGGGAATAAAAGGCGCACGACTTCCCCTTGGCTTTACATTTTCCTTCCCTTGCAAGCAGACCAGTTTAGATGCTGTAAGTTTTTTATAATATCTTGTATCTTTTGAATCTGTCCTTTAGTGCTTCTTCTGGGCCTGATTCTCCACCCTCACACAGGCTACATAATACTTACTCACATGAGTAGTTCTATTAAAGGTTGTGTGAGTAAGTCTGTGGAAAGAGTTGCAGAATTATGTGCCTTGAATGTAATATTGACTTCTATAGTAGGGTAACCTTTTTCTATTCAACACTGTTTTAGAAAGATGGCTTTCTCTACCACATTTTCATCTAGAATTCAACATCTACCGCTTGTGGTTACATTCTGGGCAGTAGCATTCTTTCCCTGTAATGTGATTTTTCTTTGGCTAAGGTTGTAGCATCTTCAAAGTGCAAATGGTCCTTTCTCTGGGCCAATGGCACCCCCTATTTCACTTTTTGTCTTGCATTTTCAGAGTTGAGCAGAATATGGAATGATTTAATTAGCAGAGTTGCTTTTTAATTCTGGAGATTTTGTCATTCAATTAGAATTCGTTGCTTTAGTCCAAATTAAAAAGCCGATGCAAATTTTGAAGACACAAAGAGACCTTCTCTCTAAATGTAGCTTCACAGTAAAATATTTGAAATTTGGAATAAGTAGAAAATATATATAACATTCCTATTGAAAATAAGAGTAATATTCATATGTAAAGGAGCGCACCAATAATAGGTGCCCCATGACTCCTTTTGAATCTTTGACTTTAAAGTGCATACTTTACAGTTTGTAAAGTGAGTATTTGTCTATGTCAGGTAGGCATTTTTAACATTAAAAACAAAACCATAACATGGTGAGCTCTGTCCAGAAACTATGGTTGAGGGTGAACCACCTACAGTATCAGGAAATAGAATTAATCACCTTCAGCTTGAAAAATGGTCCTTTTACCAAATGAGTTTAAAAGAGCTGTTCCAGCCAGGAGAGGGAACCTGAGCATGACTGAAATACACAGTATATGCTGTTCAGTAGAGGGTTGTGGTACATTCCTATACTTGTGTTGTATTTTCCCAGAGAACGCTGGAGATGCTCTTCCTTGTTTCAGCGCTCCATATCTGTGGTTCACAGGTGTACAATCCAACAACTGGGTTCCAATCTGTAAGAGTCATGGTCATGTCTGTGAGATCACCACTGCCATCTGCATATAATGTGGCATCAGGGTTAGAATGTACAACCTCTCACAGTGGAACACTGTTGTTTTGAGCCATGGGTTTAACTGCAGTTTGAAATGTATGTGCTTTTATGTATGTGTCTGCATTCAGTCTTTTAAACCTGTGTACGTGTTTCAGAATGGGTTTTTAAAAACTCTCTTACGTTCTAATGAAAGACATACTCAGAAATGTAGTAATGAAAATTTCTTCTTTTTAGGGTATCCTCCTCAACTGGACCAAAGGCTTTAAAGCGACAGATTGTGAAGGAGAGGATGTCGTGTATTTGCTTAGGGAAGGAATTAGAAGGCGAGAGGTGACATTTCATTATTTTCTTGAATGTATTTGTTAACTTGATTGTGTGTGATAGAATTCTTATGCCTCTGGCATTCTGTCACTGAATTTGGATGCACTTTGCTTTTGTATTTACACAAATGGTACACATCTTACAAAGGGGCTAGGAAATACACAAAAGAAAGATTCTTGCCAAACAAAACCACTTGTTTCTCCATGCTTGGTTGCTGTGTGGGGATAGCGTATGTGGAGTCCAGTTGGTATGTAGTAGCTATGAGGGGATGGAGGATGCTCAGTGCAGATGGAATCTTCAGGGAATTTATTTGTCAAACTTCAACACATCTCTACTGAGCATGTGTGAACTGACATTTTTCAGAGGCTTGTACTTTGGCCAAATTTAGGTGAGTTTTCATTGGGATGATAAAAGGCACATCCCTGACACCAAGGCAATACCCCTGTCAAATTTCAGGTCTCTGCTCCAAAGAATGGAGATACTAGAGTTTCTCAACAAAATGCTTGTAAGAGTTTTTTTGTTTTTTTACTAGGCAAAACAACATATTTTCCCCTATTGTATTCTTGGAAATGGCAGAACTTTTCTAGGAAAAATTTTCCAGAACAATTCAGCCTGAGACAACCGGCAGGCATGGAAAGTTTCAGCCTGCATGCTTTAAGCTTGACACAGTTACAAACAACTGAAAAGAGAGTCTTATAATGAAAAGCCTTGAGCAACATTCACTATATGACTGCCTATAGAGTGTGTGAGTGAGTGTGTATGAATAGTGAGTGTTATCCCTATATAAGAAGTTAATATTAAAAATGTCCTAACCTAAATTGGTATTTGCACTGCAATAAAGTAGTATAATGTACAGCTCCAGCACAGTATACCAGTAAGTCATGATACCTGCATGCAAATTATATTACTTCTTGTTTTAAAAGAAAAAAACTTTTGACTCTTGAATATTAAGTTTGTATTTCTATTCATTTGTACTCAACACGTTTTAGACAGTTGGTTAATTCCTTGCAGTCTAACAAACATTGCAAGGGTTGGTTTGATATATTGCAAACAAAGCAATACTTTTTCTATAGAAATATTTTTTTTTCTTCAAAGGAATTTGACTTAGATGTTGTGGCAGTGGTGAATGATACAGTTGGCACTATGATGACTTGTGCATATGAAGAGCCAAATTGTGAAATAGGACTCATTGTGGGTAGGTATTAATTACTTTTTATTTTATTTCAACTGTAGTATATCCTTATAAACAAATAATTTTGTTCAATTAAGACTATTAGGACACACGATCGGCTGTGTTTCCTCTAATTCCTATTGTTAACTAAGCCTGTATTTGGGATGTTTGTGGAGTTTCTTCAAACCTGACTTAACGTTTCTTCTTATGATGAATAGGATAATAGTTTCCTTGAAAAGTGTAATCTGAATCCATCCGATAGTTTTAAAACCTAGACCTGGATATATATATATATATATATGGGGGAAACAGCACATTTCTCCTGTTTTTATTTTAACAGGAGAAATGTGCTGTTTCCCCCATTACTATTTTTTGCCAGTTTCATTTTGATACAGAGAATACTCAAGTGAAATATAGCATTTGACTAATAGACATTCCCCAGAGCCATCTATTTAAGTCAGGTGGGAAAAAATCAACATATATATTCTTTTTTGTTTGATCATTAGAAATATTGTCTAATAAATATGAACCAATACTGAATATTTTAACTTGAAAATCAATCTGTTTCACAGAATTAATGCAAAAGTGAGCATATAAAGTTGCCAGTATCTGGTTACCCATTAGTTTATTCTGTAATATGTATCCCTAATTCACTAGTATGATGACCCGCATCTTGCCTTGATCATGTGGTCTGCCCAAGACAGACTTGTAAAGCAAAGCACACCAAATGAAACCTGCAAAACACCTTCAAAAGATGAGCCTGGGAGCTTAAATTCACAACTTTGCTAGACACTAAAAATCATGGACTGAATAAAGACACTGGAATTATGGTTTATAACAATAATCTATAACCCACTAATAACCCCCCACACACACTAGCTGTCTTCCCCGTCCCCCGCCTTTTCCCCTAAATGCCACTAAATGGTTTCAATCCTATATCCTTGTGTGAATCCAGATTGTGCCAGGTCTAAAATATCAGATTAAGTTAAATGGGCTTGCAGTTGGCCTTTATCTAGCATCTCTATTAGCTTGCTCAGGAAGGGGAGGTTTGATACTGGACATTAGTAGGCTAGAACTGATTAGAATTAGTATCCAGGATGGGTTTCTTCAGTGTTGGTTGGACTATGGGGCAGCATAATGTAATTAACTCATTCCATCTGTGTTAATACAGTCCCATCTGCCAATCAGATTACTTCCTCTGTCAAGTCATTCTGTAATGTATAGTAAAATATGTGGTTGAATGTATAGTAAAATGTGTGGTTTCCAGAACTAGAAATGGACAGACCTATAGGGCAGGTTTCTTTCAATATTGATATGACCTTTTGAGCTTCCATATATGTCTGGTGTTGCCAATTTGATTGTTTAATATGGAAACTAATATGGGTTGCAATCGCAAGATAGATACTCTTTGCAGGTGGAAGCTTTTGGAGAGTGGAGCTTTATGGGAGAATAGGGTGGAACTGCCTCTCAATTGCTTTTGGAACTACGATTGTTTTTCTTAAAAAAAAAAAAAAAAAAAATCAAGAAATGGTCAGTAATATGATAGAGGAAAAAAAGATGATTCACACAATAAAAGAGTGCAATGAGGCTAGGAGAACTATAAAATCTCAGTGGGTCATGCAGACCCATAGAAAGATTGTTTAGATGAATCAGAGACAAATTATTAATATATTTAGAGTTATGCAGGTCAAGTTTAATATTGTGATTTTGGCAGGCTAACTAGAGAGAAAATGGAAACATTAACACCATGGCGTTCTCTTGTATGGGATTTATGGCATATTGTATTCTATGAGCATCAGTAAAACATTACCACATGTGAAATGGGTTTCTTTTTTGTTTCGCTGAGCAGTGGGCTTTTTTTGAAAATATGGCTTTTTCTCTTCTTTCTCAAATTAGAATTGGACAGCAATATGGAGGGGTTGCAGCTACAGAATAATTGAACAGTTAGCCATTAACATTGGCAGGTGTACAATCCCTGTATTTTTCTTTTGTTTTTAAATTTAGATGGATGTCAGAACTTTGGAAAAATATCCTAATATTAGGCCGAATACTGAGGTCCTTATTCAGGCAAGATTCTTATTGAACCCAGTGGGAGTTTTGGCTTAGTGAATCAAAGCTAACTAATAACTTCAGGATTGCGATTTTGGTTTCAGATGCACATTAATTAGAGTTGCATGATAATCTTCTGTCAGGTATTGTGCTGCTTCCCTCTTGTATTAAAAATTCTTAGGAAGTACTAGCCCAATTGGAATTGAAGAGCCCAGGTTCATCTGCTGCTAACTGTGCCCTGTACTGAACAAAGTGTGCTCCTCTCCGCCTTCCCATATGCAATTCAGCCCTGGCCAGCCGGAGACTTCTTGCAGAGGAGGCACTGCATGGGTAATATCCCTGCACCTCACTGTACCAGCGAGCGGATTATTTAGTTCCATGTCTTTATAAGTACTGAAGATTTATCATTATTACAATATGAAATTATTTTATAAATATGAAAAAACAGGTGAAAAAGCCCATAAGGGGTTCTCATGCTTGTTCTGGTATTTTTTTTATTTTTTTCTAAATCTGTTTATTCACTTGTTTTAGGCACTGGCAGCAATGCATGTTACATGGAGGAAATGAGAAATGTAGAGATGGTAGAGGGAGATCAAGGACGAATGTGTGTGAACATGGAATGGGGTGCGTTTGGAGACAATGGATGCCTGGATGACATCAGGACAATTTATGACAAAGCTGTCGATGATTATTCGTTAAATGCTGGAAAACAAAGGTATTTAATACTGAAATCTAGCAAGAAATCTGATGCAAAATTTATGGAATACTGATGTGCTAGGAATAAGTGATATTGCCTTCAACTGATTTTAAAAGTGGTGTAATTAGATCTCCATTTACGGAAAATGGAGGGATTAAGAGGACATAATAGTTTGCACCATCACTGTCCCCTGTTGGAGCTCCCTTGTTCCTGATTTCCCAGATGGATGACTTTCTCCATCTCTGACAGATCAAGTGGTTGCAGTCTTTTCTCTAATGTCAGCTCTGCGGTGGTCATCCTTGTCTTTGTCACCTCCAAGCTGTTAAACCGCACCGCACTTTGCTTGGGACTACCTTCTCACGATCATCTGGAAATTTCAGCTACCTGAGAATGCAGCTGTCTGCTTTTTAAGTGCGGTGAGCTGTTACGTGTCCAGAACATCAGCTCAGAATGCTGTACTGGCCTCTTATTTGTGACCAGTTTAAATTAAAGGTTTTGGTGAGAACTTGGAAGGGAGAGTAGGCTTTGAAACTCTTAGTGCATGGTAGCAGAGTCTGCACAATGAGTTAACACGTGGCAAGCTAGTGCGCTTGCGATTCACGCTGCAGCTTGCTGCACATTAACTTGCTGTGTACACAAGCCATCATATAAATATATTTATAAAAATAATGATTGAAGTGTAAAAACACACGAGGAATACAGAGAAGGTGGCAGACTGCTTGGGAAGCTCCAAAATGTGAGGGTACAATTTGAAGTCCATAAAGGATCAGGCACTGAGGAAGCTGGGAGACGCTTTTTTGCAATGACAGCAAAGTGAGCATGGAATGAACTTCCAAAGGAGTATATAATTCAGAGAGAGTTAGGCACTTAGGCCATTTATAGGATACAAGACTGTTCATGGACCTAATTGGACTATACGGCCCCCTTCCAATGTGAAATATTACTTTGTACCTAGGTTGGATAGAGAAGCCAGTAAAATCTCAGATTTGCACAAAGGACTGAGAAAGACACTATAATGTAGTGAATTATTGATTAAACAAAAAAAAAAAGCGAAATGTACCTTGCAGTGAATTAACAGATGTGGAGCCTGGAGTACTGTGTATAATTCTGGTCACCCATGTTAAAGAAAGATAAATTCAGACTAGAACAGCTGCAGAGAAGGGCTGCTAGGATGATCATGGGAATGGAGAGTATTCTACAAGAGGAGACTGGGCAGTATGTTTATAAAGCAAATGAAAGTGTGATTGTAGCACAAATAAATATACCAGTGCTAATCTAGCTAGCATGGGTAACAATCATAGTGAAGACTTGGTGGCACAGGCTTCTGCATGGGCTAGCAACCTGAGTACATACCCAGGGTCCCCAGTGCACTGGTGCTGTGGTAGCTAACCCATGCTGAGGCCTGTGCTGCCATGGCTTCACTACTGTTGTTACTGATAATAGCTGGAGTAAAGGTAGCGTCGGTATACTCACACCCCATCACACCTTTGTTTGCTGTGTAGACTTACCCTGTAAGAGGTTGGCTTGTTTAGCCAAGTACAACAAAGGCTGAGAGAGAGGATATGATTGCTCTCTATAAATACACAAGGGGTAGGGGGTAAACACCAAGGAGGGAGAAGAGCTATTTAAGCTAAAGGCCAATGTTGGCACAAAAACAAATGGGTATAAATTGGCCATGAACAAATGTAGACTGGAAATTTGAAGATGGTTTCTAACTATGAGAAGAATGAGGTTCTGGAACAGCCTCCCAATAGGACTAGTGCGGGCAAATAACATAACTAGTTTTGAGGGAGAGCTTGATAAATTTATGAATGGGATTATATGCTGAGATAGCATGGGAGTGGCCTTCCAGGAGGTCCCATCCAGTGCTATGTCCTGTGTTCCTATGTTTAGTTTTAATTATTAAAATAATACTTCATCCTAAACCAATAAATGTTCATTTAGAAATGTTTATCAATGTCCATCACTGAGCACCTGATAGCAATAAAAATGATGTTACAAATCGAGAGATGTATATCAGATCCCCTGCATTTTAAAAGAAAAGTTTATTAATATGGGACCTCAGTACTCCATTGTCTCTGTTACTGTATTACTGCTGAGAAATGGGAATTGACCACCGACTTCTGTGTTTGTATTTGAACAAAGTGTGAATTAGCAAAATTCTAACAAATTAGTAATTGTCAAATATATTAAACGTTTGAGAATCATGTTAGCAATTCAACAATAGCTAGGAGAGCTAACAGGAATTGTCGTACTCACGTCTGGGGGCAAAATTGACAGCTAGTTACAGGAGCTGGGCAAAGAGGGTTGGTAAGCATAGATTCCAATAGTATACAGTATTTGAGTTTGTATAACACCTTTCATCTCAAGAACCTAACATGATTTGAGTACGCCTAATTACACTTCACAACACCCGTGTGAAGGATGAGGATAAATTAAATACTGCTCTGGCTGTGTGTATATCCAAAGAAAGGGGGATCAAATTTAATACAAAAGTTTCCTCAGAGAATTCAGTTATTCCTTTTCAAGGTCTATCACAACTGTTTATTGTAAACAGCTAAGATATTATTAAAGAGCTAGTTTAGGACAGAGATGCTCAAACTCTGCCCAGTTGAGCATGATCTTAGCAACTTGGCCTGAATTCTAAGGCGGCAAAGATATGGATAAAATGGAACACATTGCATTTTCCATAATCTTTAGTATAGAGGCATGTCCTTAAGAAATTGCAAGTCCCAACATGCAATGTTTGGATCAAGATGTGTTGGGTTTCTTTTAACTCAATGATTTGTTATGCATTTTGGCACATTTACTGTTGCCTCCACATCTGGACACATGCAACAGATTAAGTGCAGCAAGACATTGAAATAAAATCTTCAGTGATACAATATAAATAGCCCTACTCTCTGTACTGATGAATTCATCCAAAATGAAACCAATAAGTAATGGGTAAGTAAGCTATACTCCTGGAAATACTTATGAACACGTAATATTACTTTTACCACTGTTCATGCACTTACTTTTTTCAGTGTGTTACCCAGTAGTTTCTGCTCTTTGTAGAACTCCTCTATGAAAAAAGGTCAAGCTCCAGGGACTGAAACTCAGCTCTAAACGCACATTGTCTGTGTAACCTACCAACACCGAGGCAGCTCCATTTAATGTTCTAAGACTCCAGTTATGAGACAGTGACCAAACTCTTCACTACTGTTCGGCATATCCATGTAAACAAGCTGGATTATTTATAAATAACATTCCGTCTGAACTGTACCATTGTCTTTAATTCCAGGTATGAGAAAATGATTAGTGGAATGTACCTGGGAGAAATCGTTCGCAATATTCTGATTGACTTCACTAAAAGGGGATTCCTGTTTAGAGGTCAAATTTCAGAGTCGCTGAAGACCAGAGGTATCTTTGAAACCAAGTTCCTTTCACAGATTGAGAGGTAAGATTGACGCCCGGTAGAATTGCTCCAGTTGAAATAGTGCATGTCTAATTTAGTACTGGTGTTTGAAGGGAGGAAACATCTAGGAGTGCAGTTCAACTCTGCTTGTCATTGGAAGGTACCTGTACCATGATCTTCATTAAAGAGCGATGAATATCAGCAGATCGAATTTTTCTAGAATTAAACTGTGATAGATTATACAACACGTGTCCTCATTAACTAAATCTGAGCAACTGCTTGGCATTCAATTCTTATTGAAGCACACACTGGTTTGTAAACTGTAAGGCCCTGCTTTTGCAAACATTCACGTGTGTGTTTAATTTTATTTGAGTAGCCTTACTGAATTCAGTATCCCATCTTGCATGAGTAAAATTGACCCCTAGGCAAGTGTTTGCAGGATCAAGGCCTAAATTGTGTAGCTCTCAGATTCTTTGATGTCAAAACTTATACACATTGGTAACTGTTAAATGGCACAAATGTCAGTGGTCGTGGATAGCCTTACATATTTGACCTATATCTTTTGTGAATATTGATGTAAGGTAGATGTTACTATTTTCCTTTTTGTACTCTAGTGAGATTCAGGCTAATTGCCTCAGCTCGCAAAATTTTAAACTGTTTAACTTGCCCTTATAACATACGTTTAAAGCTTAATCATGTGTTTTGGCTTCTTTTACCTTTTCTGAAAGTAAGATCCTCTAGGAATTTAGGAATTCTAACATTTATAAAATGCAACATTTTCCTTTTTAAGTGTCATACAGTAGTTTTACCTGTCCAACTGAATGTGCACATGATAACCCGGAAGGAAAAAAAAGATTCATGCCAGATTAGCAAAACTATTTATAGAGCACAATAATGAAATGGGAAGTTCACTTAGAACTATATGACTTACGTAGGGAAATAATGGGATCAGAAATCAGGAAACAGAAAAATGATTTTGTGCTCAAATACTTCTGTAAATACGAGGGAAAATATTTTGTTTTTATCTGTACCGGAGGCCTATAAAGGCTGCAAGAAGAATTCTTTAGAATGTCTTCTCAGTTCATAGGAGTATTTCCAACTAAGGCCATGTCAACACTACCCCTTATGTCGGCAAAACATATGTTGCTCAGGGATGTGAAAAACACACTGTCCTGAGCGATGTAAGTTACGCCAGCATAAATGGTAGTGTGCACAGCGCTATGTCGGCCCAGGAGAACTTCTCTCGCTGATATAGCTATTGCTGCTCGTAGGAGATGCTGTAACTATGTTGACTGGAGTGCTCTCTAGTCGGCATAGTATGGCTACACGAGAGATCTTACAGTGGTGCAGCAGCATCGGTACAGCTGCCGCTGTAAGCTCTCCAGTTTAGACATAGCCTGAGTCATAGTGATAGTAATCAAAGATGTTTTTGCTGTTTAATTTTATTGTTTGTATGTTTAAAAACAAAAACAAACAATTTCCTTGTTCTTATTGAATACATACAGTAGTATGTAGTAGTAGAGAGATAATTATTAAGCTACACTAGCAATAGCTACTCATTGATTATTTGTATTGTACTATTAGTACCAAGATAGTATATTGTAAAGTAATTTAAAGGCCATTTGATGTTTCAAGGAAAAGCCTAGTATAATAACAGGTTTCAGAGTAGCAGCCGTGTTAGTCTGTATCCGCAAAAAGAACAGGAGTACTTGTGGCACCTTAGAGACTAACAAATTTATTAGAGCATAAGCTTTCGTGGGCTATAGCCCACTTCTTCGGATGCATATGTATTGGTGTAGCCCACGAAAGCTTATGCTCTAATAAATTTGTTAGTCTCTAAGGTGCCACAAGTACTCCTGTTCTTTTTCCTAGTATAATAGAGACTTATAAATACTTTTCTCATGGAAATATCCTTTAGAACAAATGATGAGGGAAGAGACATGCAAAAAAAATCCAGTCTGTTGAACCAATATTACTTCTAAATAGAACATGTTTCAGTGTTTGCCGTGACTCTTTATATGATGATTGATGCTTGAATGCAGCAGCATAGGGTGGAGAAATGAGCTCAAGATTGTGAGACACTCTCGTGAGTCCTAACCTGGCTCCAACAGCAAATATTTGCTAGATGTGCCTATGATGATTTGGGGATTCACCCAGACCAGCTCTGTCGTCCCTGCTCTGTAACCTTGGATACCTCTGTATTAATGTAGCTATGATTCAGAGCCTTGACACCAGCAGCATGCCCATAGCACAGTGGTCTCATCCTGGCTTCCACCGGCCCAGTTACTCTTTGCAGAGTGACACCAACAATTCTTCTGGTCCTGAGTCTCCCCAAAACTGTCTCCCCCGCAGTGTCCTGTCCCTCTTACTGGGTGCTCACAAAGGTAACACAAAGTTTGCGGCCTCTGAAGAGCCAGTACACACAACAGCTTGTTAGCCGAGCTGGGTTTATACACACACTGAGATAGCTTGTAGTAAAACTGAGAATAAGTTTATTAACGAAGAACATGGATTTAAGTGCTTTCAAGTAAGAGCGAAAGATAGCAAAGGGTTATAAACAAAACAAAAATAACACCTAATTCTAGCAAGAAATAGCGCTGCCTTATGTAGTTTCCTGCTCACTCCAAACTGCCAGCATTCTCAGACCTGTTTTAACAGGAGGATCTAGCTTTTACAGATACAAAGCACTGACTTCTTTGTTTTCTCAGGTGATGGATTATTCAAATGTTTCTTCCCCCCCTTATATTACCCCAAAGTTCCTTGTCTCTCTTTCAAGAGCCAGGAAGGCTTCCTGGGTGTATGGACTCTATCTCCTATTGTCATCTCCCCCACTTTCTAGTTTGGTGGCTTTGTTTACCTTACATGTAAATGTTCTTTTCATTGTCCTCTGCGATCAAGCGGGTCAGACAAGTAAATACATGTTCCTTTGTTTAGGGCAGGCTGGGATTTATGGGCTGCCTGTCAAACACATTTTAAGGACATAGTTTCATCCTACATTTATAACTCATTGTACTCACCCCATACATACATCACACAGTGGTTTTGGGACCAATGTGTCACCAGTTTGCATATGATACTTTCCACAACATCTTTTAGATACAGATTATGACAATAGTGTGTTGGGGCAATGAGTGTGTCAGGCCTAATGTAAGTCATGGTATGGTGTGCCCTCTGCCCGTTGACATTCATGGGCTCCTAAGCTCACTGTGCCTCACAGAGGGGTTGTGAGAATTTATTAGGTGTTAATTGTGGTATAAATACTAAATATTGTTAAAGGCTTCATTCAGTGACCTGGTCAAACATCTTGTTCTCCTTTCTTTTCAGTGACAGGTTAGCATTGCTTCAGGTACGAACAATCCTCCAGCAGCTGGGCTTGAACTGTACCTGTGATGACAGTATAATTGTAAAGATGGTTTGTGGAGCAGTATCGAGAAGAGGAGCTCAGGTGTGTGGAGCTGGAATGGCTGCGGTTGTAGATAAAATAAGAGAGAACAGAGGATTAGACCACCTGGATATAACAGTTGGTGTAGATGGGACTCTGTATAAACTACATCCACAGTAAGTATTATTTTTTTCTGCATTTGTTTGTAATGAGTGCTACATTGCTGTAGGTTTGGCCTTTCTCTGAAGTGTCAGATACTGCTCTCTGTTAGAGGAAGAATAGTCATTTAAATTAATAGCAAGCAAAAACAGAGCTTGAAAAACAATTATGGTTGGAGCTTTATAAGGGGAATAAGAGACTGTAAAAGGAATAATAAAGCACAAATAGTTAGCAGTAGTATGCCTGTAAGGGTACAGACTCACCCCTGCAGCGCCTCCTGCTGGTCATCCATGGGAATTAGCTTGTCCCAGCTCCGGAGCGCCCTCTGCAGGCTGGTGTCCCACTGCCTCTTGGCCCCTGTGTCCCTCCCAGGACCCAGTGCCCCTTTATCTGGGGGGCTGCCCCTTGGCAGTAACCCCTTTCTCTTTGGGTCTCTCCTCCCCGGGGAACCCCCACCCACTATCCCCACCTTGCCTCAGAATAAGGCCACTGCCAGTCACCAACTAGCCCCCGCTCCCTGGGGCAGACTGCAGTATAAGCCACTCATCATCGGCAAGGTTGGGTTTGGACCTGCTGCCTTTGCCTACCCCTGGGCTGCCCTCTGCAACCCCCAGTACCTATTTGCCTTTTGCTAGGCCGCAGCCTGGGGCTTTCCAGGCTGGAGCTCCCCGTCTCCTCTGCCTTTCCCCAGCCCTGCTCCACTCAGGTACCCTGTCTCTAGCTCCCTGCACCTTGGCCCATCTCCCTCTACAAACAGAGAGAGACTGTTACACTCCTGGCTCCCAGCCTCTTATATAGGCCCAGCTGAGGCCTGATTGGAGCATGGCCCAGCTGCGGCTACTTCCCCAATCAGCCTAGCAGCTTTTTCCCTTCCTACAGCCCTCCCTCAGGGCTGTCTTTAAACCCCTCAGGGCAGGAGCAGGTAACCACCCTGCTACAATGCCAAATAAAAAGTAATGAAACTCATTAAATAAGTTGGAGGTCAGAAATACAGGCGAGAGCAATAGGGCCATTAAATAGGGGAGAAAAGCAAAGAATTATTGCTTCCTGAAAAAGAAATGACAGAAGAATTAAATGGTTTCTTTGCATCAGAGTTTGATATTGCAACTTTGGAGGGTGTTTGTGTGTAGTAGTGAGGAAGAACTGTAGAGACTGACATTAATGAAACAGTGGTAGGCAAAAATAAAGGAATACAAATCAGGTTACTTCCATGAAAGATATGGCATAAGCTATCAAATAACTCAACCATTAACTGCTGCTAAGTTAATAATGGTGTTGCAGTTGTGTCTAGATGCCTCAGTCAGGGTTTGGAACACCATTGTGCTAGGCGTTGTCCACACATATGGAATGAAGAGACGGTCCCTGCTCCAAAGAGCCTTTTAAGTAATCATTTGATATTGAGAATATTCCAGGTGACTGGAAAATGGTAAATATAGTTCCAATATTTAAAAGAAGCTAAACATTGCACATTGCAAGTCTAATGTATATATTAGGAAAAGGTTTAGAGATAATAGTGTGTAAGTCACTGTGGATTTGCGAAAGATAAATTGTGTTGGAAAATGTCATGACTTTTGCAGGGCTGTGAGGAACGAGTAGATTCAGTATATCTCAACAGTCAAATGTGGGCCTGACAGATTATCATATGAAGTATCTAATAATGGGGGTAGATAATAAATTAGTAAAATGCTAGTGATTCTCAACCCATGTTTTATGTAAACATGTAGTTTAGGGTCTAGGTCAGGGATTGGCAACCTTTCAGAAGTGGTGTGCCGAGTCTTCATTTATTCACTCTAATTTAAGGTTTCGCGTGCCAGTAATACATGTTAACGTTTTTAGAAGGTCTCTCTCTATAAGTCTATAATATATAACTAAACTATTGTTGTATGTAAAGTAAATAAGGTTTTAAAAATGTTTAAGAAGCATCATTTAAAATTTAATTAAAATGCAGAGCCCCCTGGACCGGTGGCCAGGACCCGGGCAGTGTGAGTGCCATTGAAAATCAGCTCGTTTGCCGCCTTCGGCACGCGTGCCATAGGTTGCCTACCCCTGGTCTAGGTCATATATTTCCCATAACTTGTATACTTTTGAAAATATATATACATTTATGGGTTTCCCAAATCCCCTGCTTCCATCCCCCCACTCCCTGCTGTGACATCAGAGAGGAGAGCTCCTAGGATTACTGTGACATTCCGGGGTGCAGTCCAGACCAATGAGGGGCTGTCACCCCTGCCCTGCAAACTTGGGTGCCTCACAATGCTTTGTAGCTCCCACCTGAGCTGTCCACAAACAGCCTTCCAGCATGCAGGTAACACCCTGAGTGTGTATAGCTGCAGCCTGCCAGCCACACATCAGTCACACTCTGGCTTCCACCAGCCTTGGTTACCACTTGCAGGGTGACCCGAACATACTCCCAGTCCGGGTTTTCCCCCAAAATGTGTGTTCTGCACTGTCCAGCCCTCTCCTCGGCAGTCCAGACATATTAGGTTATTGCCTCTCTAAGGGGATCCATATACAACAGTTTGTGTCTCTAAATGGAGTTACCCACACAGGTCACAACAGTGGATTCGTTTTGATTAAAGAATAAAATAAATTTATTTAACTACAAAGAGAGAGATTTTAAGGTAGTACAAGTGTAAGGCATTAAATTCAGAAATGCTTACCAGAGAAATAGAGAACACTCTTCCTAGGACTAAAACTTAACAAACTAGACTTGGTTTCAAGGTGAAGTCTAATACCACATGCTTCCAGTAACGTTGCTGACAAAACTCTCAGGCCAGGACCTGCTCCCAAAGTCCAGTGGCTGTTTGTTTTGTCGCCTTAGGTGAAAGAGAGAGAGATGGATAGGGAGAGATACCTTGGGGTGTCCGTCCCCCCCCCTTTTATAGTCCAGTGCTCCTTTGAAATGCATTTTTCCAAGGGTTACCCCTAGATAAAGCTCATTCCCGCTGTGAGGTTGAAGTCATGGAGTATTGTGGTAAGAGGTTTCATGCAGACCCATTTGTTCCTGAACTCCCCTCCTTGCCAAAAAATGGCCACTTGATAGGTGATTGCTCATCAACTTGGATGACACCTGGCTAGAGACGTCAGCTTGTTCTTTCTCTTTTTGAGATACTGGTTTACTCAGACTTGTCTGGTAAACACATTTCAGACCTAATTTCAGCTTCTGTTTATAACTTTGCACATAATGTTACTACACACATTTCATCATGATATTAATGACCAGTGAGTTATAAGTTTTCAAATGATACCGCATAAGGCATATTTTGTACAAAGCTTATTATAGTAGTGTGTAGGGTGTGACTGCAGGGGTGCATTTGGTACAGTTACCTCGTAGCAGCAGTGGTGGGAGGCAGGAGCAAGCAGTCCAGGTGGTAAAGACAACTCTTCATCAGCTGTGGGGCTTAAGAGAGCTTCCCCATAGACTTCCCAGAGCCAGTGAGTGTGTGGAGAGGTAGGATAAACTCCTGAGTCTCAGTCTCGCATTAATGATGGTAGGAGGGAAGGGCAAAGGTAGTATAGGTTCAGGCAACCATGCGCCTACAGCTACGGGGTAGAACTAAATAGTTATCATTTAAACAGCTTTTTCCTTTCATAACAACCATTGTTATATTGTCTCCCAATCATTTGCACTCTCCAGCAATGTTCTTCATCTCTCTTTATGTGCCTAGCCAGTGTTCAGAATTTTGTTGGGACTATGTTCCTCATGGCAGAATCCTGTAGCGATGCTACTGGATTACACTTACATCCCTATCTGTTTGTTTTGTAGCTTTTCAAGGATCATGCACCAAACAGTAAAGGATCTCGCACCAAAATGCAATGTGACATTCCTCCTTTCGGAAGATGGCAGTGGGAAAGGGGCAGCTCTCATTACTGCTGTGGGATGTAGACTGCGTGATGCTGAGCAAAACTAAACTCCAGAACACTGGCTTTAATTCTGCCTTTCGAGCACTTTCTTACAAAGCTGCGACTCTGTAGTCTGAACTGGTAGAAGACCAGAATTCACTGCTTTATTGAAAAATACAACTAATGACATAAAAAATAGGATACAAAATAGAGTGTGTGCTGTTGATAATATCACCCATCTCTGGACCCCCAATCTGCATGTTTTTTTCCCACCTGGTTGGTACATACATTCCCCATCTCTAGGTCATGAAAATCAGTTTATTATTTATGCAGCTGTCAAAATAAGTTATTGTTTGAGATAAAATTACAGCCAAACGATATACATTAATGAGAGCTACTGTTAGTTTGTATGAAATGTATTCTCTCCAGCAGATACTACGTCCATGTTAAATGCACCACTGCTATGCTGAACATAAAATCAAGGTGTTTATGCTTATAGAAGCAGAAGTAATAATTCCCTCCTGCATTTCTGTCTAATGTTGTTTCACTTAAAATGACTCTGGAAATATTACAGTGTGTCAGCACTGGGTGCTTATGTAACTCTATAGTGGGACTTAGAATATGACTTATTTGCCTCCTCCGTTCATGTTTTATTACAGTAAAAGTAATGGCTCTGTCCCACAAATCTGGTATCACTGGCATTTCCCATTGCTTCTGTGAATAGTGTTGTGTTACCAACTACAATATGTATTGTTTAAAGAGGAAAATCTTTACTAGTAAAATCAAGTGATTGATTGGGGTAATCCAAATCTCTGGACATGGGAAATCTGTGGTCTTTAGCAGATTTTGCTGTATTTTTCAGAGTCTAAGATTTCTTGTAAAAGTTTTCTATCCTTTTTTTAACTAAATAAATCAGCACACTGCTGCTGTTTTGCTGAGTCTGTAGCTAAACAGACTGAAACAGCATCATACAGAAGTGTAAAATTCCCTCTCTTACTTTAGAGGTTTTTTTTGTTTGTTTGTTTTTTGCGCTTCAAAGCAAGTTTTAATGTTTAAACATCTTCTCAAAACACAAACACCCAGCTAAAGTTAATGATCCTAAGGAAATACCAGGGTCTGGCTTTGGTTTGGACGTTAAGGACCCAGGTGCGTAAAACAAATAAACCACAAAAACAATGCCAGGCCCAGTTATTCCATGGACTAAAACAACAACGACAAAGATGATATACATACTGAGTATCCCTTCCTATGTTGAATCGATTCTGTCAGTGTAAGTATTTAGCACATCTATTTTTTTAAACCCAGAAGCAAGTTAAGCCAGCCTACATTAAATAACTTTTGCATGTCACACTTTTTTTCCTGCAAAAAAAGGAGCATTCTTTGTAGTTAATTCCTCCTTTTCTACCAGAAATGAATTGAGGTCTCTGCATGGTTTTTTTCCTGCAGAAAATCTGGATATGCAGCTTGCTCTTCCCTCTTCTTGTGTCACCCCCAAGATTTGGATTGCCCTAGTTATTGATAACATTTCAGTATGCATTATGATGCACTGTGATTGAATGTTGTAAGGTAACATGTGAGTCACAAACAGTACTTGCAGCTTTAAGTAAGTGTGTGTGTGTCTACCTGAAGAATTGCATGCCTAACTGGTTTTGCAAAGGTAGAAAGTCTTTTTACTTTGCACACTAGTAATAGTTATACTAGTGTTAAGTGATATTTGTGAAAATATTAAACTTTTTTTGATGTGTGTTAACTGGTGTCCCGTGATTCTTTCTGGAAGAGGCTCTGTTGGATGATGGCTTGGTACTTTGCCAAGCTCTTCTGTTTTATAAAGGTATAAAACCTAATCACAGCAATGTCAGGGGTTTTTATATTCCTATGTACTCTATTACTAAGGAGGAGTCCACAGGCATGACAAAGACTTGGCCTATTGTACTAAAGCAAACCTGCTTAGAAATACATTTGGCCAGCTGTTCAGTCCAGGATATGATAGATGCACCTCTGCAAAACTGCACATACTCTTATGGAGTCCACAACCTCCTTGTTTGTTTGTGCGCACCATCTGACATTTGTACACCCACATATGTCGGGTAACTACACACATCCACTGGTTTGCATATGCAGTTACCTGATTTGTATGTTGAAATGTCAGTTTGTGTGCACAAATGTTGTGCTCTCGCAGGTGTGCCAATTGTGCCTCTAGTTGAAACTACAACTCATAATCTCTGCACAGCTGTCAGCCTGCCAAGGCCCAGATATGCATCTGTAATCCAAAATGATAGACAAAATAAAGTGAGAAGCTTGCTATGCTGAACAAGGTTTTTATTTGCTTGTTAGTGTAAGTTACATTTTCTATCATTTTAATTGCATGAATCTTATTTATGATGTCAGCAATTTTTTGGAGATGGCTTGAGCCATAAAATTTGGATCTGACTTTTGAGCACTAGTAAATTTGGGTCTGTTTGAATCTGAGAATTTGGTTCAATAAAGAGAGGCTGAATGGCAGCAAAATTCAAATCTGGATCAAAGTTTAGATTGTGAAACCTCTTCCCACTAAATTTGGAGGTGCTTGGATATGTGGATGTTTGGTTGGGCCAATCTTCATAATTTATAATAAACAAAAAGGAGATGACAATAAGCATGGAGGTGGCTTTGTGTTTATAACAGTGGAACTTTCGCTGTAATGGAGGATAGTTGATGTGAGATGAGAAGCCCTAGTTCTTTTCTAAGCAGAAGATAGATGTATGCAGAACTTTAATCTCTAAACTGCTTCTTACCCATAAGAAGTGTGTTAAGAGTGAAGTGCAAGTCTTGATTGTATTTTTAAAAATGTCTTAAATTCCATGTTGACCAAGCAGTAATTGAGATGTCTTACAGTGCATTATTTAAAGGTTTGTGGCTTGAAGAATAAAACTATGATCCTTACTTTGTAAGATGTTTGTTATTTAAAAATGATCATATAAACCTTATTTCATGGGAAAAGTGTCATTTACATCCCCATGTTATGCTGTCATCTGCTCATACTGATTTGAGGGTCCTTTAGTGTTTCTCTTACAATGGTCTCATCGGCATTTTAATGTTTTAAAACAAGCAATTTTTGTTCATTTTAAATTAGCAGAAGGTAAAAATAAAGAGTTTCCTAATTTCTGAAACTATTTTGTGCTTTTTGTTTCTTCTTTTTGTTGGAATGATGAAATTCTTCAGACAATTTTTCTTTAATGAATACAAGGGACTCCTTTTTTTGGTATTTAAAAACAAAAATAACTTTAAATGGCAGTTCTCAGTAACTGGATATTTTAATTGCAGTTTAATATTTAATCATTTCTATATCTATATATTATGAAGGATTTTATTTATTATTATGGAGAGCCATCTTCTTGTTACCTCATGAATTGCTATAAATAATGCAACCTGCCTTACACTCCACCGTCTTATTGCTGTGCCGACTGAACGATGGGGAAAGAGTCTCCACTTTCAACTACGGCATCAGTGACATGACAGATCTTATCAGAGATCATATTCTGATTCCTGCATAGAAATTTAGCGATTATTTCTTCAGTTTTAGAAGACATTCTCCGAATATGAACCAGAAACAGACTAACAAAAAACATCAGTGATCTGATCCATCAGAAAATAGTTGCAACCTTCATAGCCATACAGTTCAAGGAAGGATGGTGATGCTAGCTCTGCAACATGCTATCCCAGCCCTTCAAGAAAAAGAACAACCTGACGCCCAGAAGGGTAATCTATATCCCACTCCCTCAATACAGCAACCCTTCAGTTCCTTACTAAGGTATTGTAGAGCTGTTTAGTGGGAGGAGAACTCAAGGTAGTCACCAAAAGTGCAAACAATCTGGTTGTGTGTCAAGAAGAGATGGAAGATGAACTAGCTTTCTGGAAGAATGGACACAGGTCATGGTGGATTCTCCATCACTGACCATTTTAAAATCAAGATTGGATGTTTTTCTAAAAGATATATTCTAGGAATTATTTTGGATCACAATGGTCCCTTCTGGCCTTGAAATCTGAAATGGTTGGCAGGCACAGTAAGTGAACTAGTGCTCTCCGTTTAGTTGCTTTTATCAATTCAGGTTAAGGTGTCCTTAACATCCGTGTAGACACTTTAACATCATTCCAGTTAAGTTAGCTGGGTCATATTGTAGCTGAGGAATGGACAACTATAACACAGTTGTAAAGGGGTTATAGGGTGTTAATGGGGCTTTCCAGTAGTGTTAATCTAACTTAGTTGAAAAAAGCACCTTTTTGCATCATCTAGGGATAGACCCATAATGATGTGTAACTCAGGCTTACAGTGACTAGGAACACTGGACAAATTTCTTTAGCAGAGAATCTCTCCTAAATTGCTTTTATTTCCTGTAGCAGAAGGAATTATGGTGGTTCTTATTAAACAAAGCTGTCTTCATTTCAGTTTCTTTCAGAGACTGCTTATCAAGGTGTGTGTGTGTGTGTGTAAGAGAAAATGAGCTTTCATTTTTTTTATCTGTTGTACTATATTTAGTAGCATCACTATAGGTGGCTTCTTTTTCCAACTCCCATTCATTTTCTTAAAATAATGGTAAACCCTTGCATGCCCCCCAAAACCTGCTAAATAATGTCCAGATTAAACATCTGAATAGTACTGTACTGTTTAAAAACCCTGTTCCTTACTGCAGTTACCCATCATGTGCTACAGTCTTCTGGGAATTAATGCCACCAGAAATAGCCCTGACTGCCACATGTGGATCAGAAATGCTGTCTCTGGAAAAATCAAGCTGTACAGTCAAGGGATAGTTGACTAGTGTCAGGACTAGGAACAGCTTTTGGTAATTTTTTGAAATCTTTAAAAACAAAGCTGAACCTTTGAAAGATGAAAGAGACAGTGCCAAACTGCATTACAGTGATGGGAACCCACAGAACTATGGGGTCACACCAGTGTAATTTTGAGCAGAATTTTCTACAGGGTGCATAAGTGGGATTATTAGGCAGATATTGAAGAGGTACCATCCATTCCCCTGCCTAAAACAAAACTGGGAAGGAAAATTGTCCCTGTTACTCTTTCAATTTTATTTACAAACATGGCTTTATTACTCTTTATTCATGGGCCTGATTATAGCCCACTAAAGTCAATAGAAAGAAATCCCATTGACTCAAATGGGTTTTGGATGAGGCCTTAGTAATTCTGTTTTTGCGGAATGAAGAGATTGGTAAAACTTGGAGGTAACACAAACTGAAGTAGCAAATGAGATTGTTTTTCCCCTTTCTTATTTTTTATTTTCCAAAGTTAACATCCATCCATTCATTGCACATGATATAAGCAAACCGAAACAAACACCCAAAAAATATCATGCATGTAACTGGACGTGTCTATATAAATATAAACAATATATATCTGTATAACATTCACTCTCAAACTAGTCTTTTGATTAAATGATGAAACATTTAGTCATTTGTTCAAATGTTTGATATTTCACGAAATTTCTAAAATGGTGATTGGACAAGTAACTGAAAATCTGAACATTACTCAAGACAGTTGCATATATTGACTTTTATAAACAGGCAATGAAACTACAGATTAATGTAGTGTGTGATGAAATGTATAGTGAAGTCTAAGTATTTCACTAGCCTACTGTTTGAGGATGTGGATTTTCAACCCTCCTCCTGGAACTACCTTGTTTTCAAACTGCTCTTCAAACACTGCTTGCAAGCGAGCATCTCTGATGTCACCTTTTGTCACTGTGAATGTTGGGGACCTGGCAGTACATCAGAAATCTTTTCTTTGCTCCCCACACATTCAGGGACTCCAGCTAGGTATGTGTCCTATTTCCACTGCTTATAGGGGCTTCAGGAAATATATCTTCATATTTTCAGTTGCACTAAGCCTTGAAGTTTTCTTTCTCCTCCTTTCTCTCTTCCCATTGCTCTAGTTGAGCAGAGGAGGAAGGGGAAGTGCTAGTCCTCTAATGCCCATCCAGCCCAACACTTCATAGCTACCAAGCTCTTAGAGCAAAGGTGGAATATTTCCAAATGACTGACAAAATGGAGGGTGTAATAGAAAAGGAGCTAAGTCTCACCAGGTGTTCCATCTACAGGCACGGTAAGGCTCTTTAATATTGTAGAACGCTGTGCTTATGATGGAGAAGGTGCGTCTATTCTAAACCCTGATCAGTCACTCACCATGTTTGTATGTCTTCAATTTATTGTGCTTAATTTCTCAAACTTTTAACACAGCATCATTCCCCTATTCACCCTTGCTTTTATTTTTAATATGGGGGAGGAGAAATGGTGTGGATAACTAACGTGGGAAGGGAGCTGAGATGTGTGTAAGGGTGGGAGTAAATGAGTTAGGCAGTCAGGGCGCTTGGATGATCAAAGTGGCTGTGCCAATTCAGGGCAACCACACATGCATTTCCCCTCAGTGGTCCAGCATGGGCACCCACTCTCAGGCTTCCTGCTCCTGCAGCCGTGCCTTTCTTGGGTAGAGATACACGTCTGTCTCTCTTCTGACTGGGATATTTCCAGGCCCCACAGGTCCCTGCCTTCACTGTGTTATTCCCAGCAGAGACAGACAGATAGAACTGCTTGCTTTCTCTTCAGAGACAGTTAACAGGTGTAATTGCTACAGTTACAAGTTACCATACAGCACTTCCTATGCAAGCCTACTTTATTCTTAAGGTAAAAAGATTACAGAGCAAAGGTTAAAAACAGTAAAAAGAACCTACACACATGCTAATAAGCTTACCAGAGATCACCCCAACCCTAACACGGACGCTGGCAGCAGCAGACCTTCAACGCCCCACGCAAGGGGCATCCTTGTGGTTCCAAGTTTATTACAGCTTGGAGTCAGAAGAAGCACACAGTCTAATGGGGCCTCAGTTGGCCAAGTCGTGCCACACCTTCCCTAAGGATTGGGGATCTCTGTGGATAGGGGTCCTGTCCATTGGGTAGATCAGGAAAAAGCTCCTTAGCCTGTTTAAAACCAGGCTATTTGTCTAAAAATCCTTTCTCTGTGTGTTGGTCGCTGGAGAATCAAGTTTAACCTAGTACACCTCTACCCCGATATAACGCTGTCCTCGGGAGTCAAAAAATCTTACTGCATTATAAGTGAAACCGCGTTATATCGAACTTGCTTTGATCCGCAGGAGTGCACAGCCCCGCCCCCCCAGAGCACTGCTTTACTGCGTTATATCCGAATTCATGTTATATTGGGTCGCGTTATATCGGGGTAGAGGTGTATGTGCAAATCTCTCCAGGGGGCTGGCTTTAAAGGGCCAAAATGTAATTTCTCTGGTTAGTTTCCCCCTCCTACTAGAGCAGGTACATACAATGCCACAATAGTACATACACAATTGTATTTTTAATTCAATGGACTTCAAAGGTATGAACCCTAATTCAATAAGGTTTAACCTAATAAAGTTCATTCAGGATACTGTAGAAAACTGTCAGTTGTCACAGTGCCATGTTGGGTTAGAAGGATTAAAACAGTTCTCTGCATGGTCTATTCATTTTATATTAAACCTAGCTTCTAGCAGTGGCTGCATTTGCATGTATGTGTTAGCTTGAGGCATGGGCTGGGAACATACCATCCCTACTAAATGTTGTTAATCATACTAACAAGCAATTATCAGCCAATGAATCAGATGAAATACATTTGAAATAACTGCTAGTAAGGAGGGAGATGATCTAACTGTACAGATTCTGCTTAGAGAGGTTTCTTCCTCTAGTTGTGAAGGCCTCAGACAGAACTATTGTGCTCCTGAGAAGTGTTAAACTGAAAGATAACAGCCAATGTCACTCAGGCTTCATCTGCTTCCTTCAATGCACAAGTACTGTTACAAGCCCATATGACATTTGCATGGGAGACAGCATGGCCAATACACAGGGCACTGGACAGGGGGTTAGGAGATCTGTGATCTGTATCCAGCATTGCCACTGAACCTGCTGTGTGCCTGTGGGTAAAACCTTCTTGTGCCACAATGTCTTCACCTGTAAATTGGGGATAATTATATTTTCATTTGCAAAATGCTTTTAGATCTATAGAGGATCTCAGAGGCTCAGGTATTTTATTCTGTTAACATGGGTGTTAATTAATGTCCATGTTGATAACTTATGTTTTGCTTGTGTAATAATGTCTATTAAAGGTTTAATTTCTGTGATAAGTTTATAAAGAAATGATGCTGAGATTTTGGTCCTACTTCTTATAAATAAGAATTCCACCAATAAAGATTCTTTAAGGAATGGCTTCCCAATTTTTATTGATAAACTATAAGGCCATATCAGAACAAAAGCCCAAACACCCCAGATCTCTGGAAAAGTTCAAAGCCAAACTTTGCAGCCTGGGTCAAGCTCTAATTTATGGTTTATAATTTGTTTTAGTTATAAATACCTCCTATGGCCCAATCCTGCAATCTCATCTGTGTGGGTGTACTCCTGATCTGTGTGAGTGAGGGTCCTGCTGAATGGATCTGATTGTGGAACGGACCGAAGGCTGTAGGTTGGTTCTTTTCCATAGAAAAGTTTCTTAAAGAACAGAAAAAGGAAGGACATTTCCATCAGGATTTTTTTATTTAACCCTTTTGTTAACCCAATTTATTTATTTTTTTTCATTTTTTTTTATTGAATTCTTCCTATTATGATTTTCAATCCTGGGATGGGCTGATATAAATTCTTAAGTTGATGATGGTATTTGGAAAATACGTGCCTGTACAGCTTACGGACACTGTATCATGGTGCAAGTAGAGTTGTGTGAATAATGGATTTTTCAGTAACACTGGGAGTTTAAAAATATAAAAAACAAATTCAGTTTGGGTCAAACCAAGACTGACTTTTTTTAGAATTTTTGGTGAATGGAAAAAGTCAGAAAAATTGTTTTGGGGCAAAGGAGATGTTTTGTTTGACACAAAATGAAATTTTCGTTTTGATTTCAGACATTTTAACCATTTATTTATTTATTTTATTTGGATAAAGGCAAAGAAAGCGAGGGGCTAGATTCACAAAAGAGAGGAGGAGGTGGCTAGGGCACTTACCTAGGGACCCAGGTTTGAATCCCTACTCTGGAACAGGGACTTGAACCCAGGTTTGCTTTCTCCCAGCTAAACACCAGGCAACTGGTTGCCCACTTTGTATGAAATACTTGACTAGCCAGAGAGAGAGAGTGAGAGAACACAAGAGAATGATTGTATAGCCTGGTAGCTACTCACATGTTGGTGGGAGAGACCTGGGTTCAAATCCCTTCTCTAGAGCTGGGATTCAAACGTGGGATCTCCCACATCCCAGGTGAGTGCCCTAACTAGTGAGCATAAGGGTACCATTGCCCCTGCCATCATCTCCATTTTGTGAATGATGCCTAAATCCCCTCTGTTTCACTATTGCTGAAACAACCTATTTAGACATTTCCAACATATTTTTTGGTTTGTTTCAGCTCAAACAATTTGACAAAAGCCACATAATTTTCTGATATATTTTGATTGACTCAAACCTGCATTTTTTGGTGGGAAGGAGGAGGAAAGGGTTGGCTGAAAAAGTCCACCCAGCTCTGAAACCGATAAATACCGACTACTCTTATCCTATTTTCAATGTTGATGGCACCTGGCACAGCATGGCACAAAATAATCAATTAAGAATCGATCTCAGGCTTCTAAAATCACCGACACTATTTTTTAGAAACTATATTTTGAACAATATTCCAGAGCATCAAAATAAAAATCCAAGTGTTAAATGCATGCAGGTTAATGATGTCTTCTGTTTCTCATTTCAGTGTGTGTCTGTTTTTCAATTAGCTTTGTTTGGCTGGCTGGTTGCGGATCAGCTGTGAAGTTGATGGGTAAATAAGTTTAAGTTTGTCTCCCTCCGTTGCTTTTATACATGGGCACCATTGGAAAGCTAATCTGAAGCCAGAACGAAACCTGCAAACGTGCACAAATACGAAAAGGAAATTAAATGCTACAATGATCATGCAAACTGCAAAGAGAGAGAGAGAGATGGGGCGTGTTCCACCCTTGAATGAGCATGGGGATATGAAAGGCTTCCATTGAAGTCCATGAGAGCCCTGTGCACTTGTCTGAGGGAAGAATTTGGCAGTTGGGGGATTGAATGCATAAAAAGAGAGAGACACTTTCACTGCTCAGATGGACAAAGCAGTATGAGGCAGTGATCAGGTCTCTTTCTATTTTACGCAATGCACTATCAGAGCCTAAAAGTGAGTGTTCCTCCCGACACAGAAGCCCCTAAAAACCCCTACAAGTTTGGGCTGTGGCAAGATTGTACTTGTTAGCTAGTTTTTCATTCTGACATTTACAGATGGGATGTTCATGTAGGTCCGTTGTGTGTTTAATATAGTCACTCTTAATAAATGCTAAATGACCATGAGCTGTATTAAGAAAATTCCAGTTACAGCCAGTACATTAGAGGAGCTGCTTTGAATAAAGAAGAGTTGTTATTAATTCATTAGGTCTTTATTTTGCAAGCCTGCTTACGTGGGTACCTGAATAAGCAATCAGAGTGACTACCGCTTCTGTGCCCTTGCCTGTTTTCTTTTTTTGCTAGTCAGAAGAAACGAATAATTAATTTTAAACGTGAAGAGCTTTGTTATCGAATTAATTGTTTGTGATTTATGCTGTAGGCAGCCCACAGCTAGACACGCCAATGTCAAGTGTTACTGCATCAGGTAGGCAAACAAGAGGCAGATAATAGAAATGCCTTTTGTTACTCTATTATGGAATGATCCTGCACCCCGGAAGTGGATGCAAGTTCTGATCATTTGATCACATAGTAACTTTCTGAACTTTCCCGAGGGCAAAACGTTTTAAAGCTGATTTAAAATGGCTAGTAACATGCAAAGCGTGTTCAGAGAACAACAGACTAAATTCTCTGTGGGTCTAAATTCCTCCCATTCACAACTAGAGAATTTAGCCAGTTGTCTATAGGATGGTGGGATATATATATATATATATTTTTTTGCTACTAACCTTTGGTTAAGGCAGCAGTAAATAACTGGATTGTACATCGTAGAACTCATAGCAAGCAGAAAGACTGCAAGATATACTTGCTGAATATACTTTTGCTGATAGATGTCTTCCCTGAAGCTCCCCAGGATGAAGTAGAGGTGATAAGGTAACCAACAGACAGCAAAAGTTATCACAACAATGACCATGGTCCTCACAAACTAGAAAAATAAAAGGAATATTTTACTTCATTGCCTCTGTGCAATTATCTGAAGTTTCATGTTTAACTGATTTAAAACAATACTGTTCTTCCTCCTGAATTATTAAGTCAGTGCATATTTTTATCATATATTAGGGGCCTTATTATGCCTTAGATCAATGAGAAGAACTCTTACACTATTGATGCTGATAGGAGTTCTGAGCGCAGAAAGTGCAAGGGCATATAGTGACTGTAGATTTTATATGTTTCTTTGCATTAATACATTTTAGCATATGAAGGTAGCCTGCTCCATCGGAATTGTTTACAGTCAAATTGGAAATATTAGGGAAAGGTAGGTAATGAGACCATCAATTGAACTGGTGGTGGTGTATAATGGGAAGAGAAATTTCTTCCTGTCTGCAGCATACATAGATCTATTCCTTGAAGCATGAATCCATTGGACGCTACCGCCTCCACTCAATGTAGCCTTGGGCAAATCAGTACATTCTCCTGATTGGAAGTTCTCTCCTGTAGAGATTGTCTTATGACAAATTATTGCATTTCACACTCGTTAGGAGGTCTGTGAAAAGAGCACCTCACCCCTTCTGTGACACTCTGTATCTCGGGGGAACACCCTACACCCCCATGTTCATCTTTATAAAATGATTGTGTGGTATCCAATGAAAAGTTTGTCATGTTGGTTGTCTTCGGAAGGCTCATGATGCACTGAGCATGGTTGTTATAGTGATGTTATAGTAATTGTTATAGTAATTGTATAGGTTATAATTTCATGTGTATGGTTATGAGGCTGACAATGTACCCTCATGGCTTAAAGCAAGTGCAGGCAAAAACTCTCCAGTAACAGAGGGGCAGTTCACACCTCATCAGGGCAGGTATGGGACAAACCCAGCCCAGCCTCACAGGAACAAAGGACACTGGCCTAGGCAGCAACAAAAGGATCTGTTAGACTCTGGAGGGAGTCACCCCCCTTCCTTTGGTCAGTTTGGGACTGCAACGAGGTAATGCTCACCTGACTCTGAAGGGTGGGAGGGGCAAAGCCAAGAGGGAAGAAAGGACATGATAAAAGGGAGAGACATTTGCCATGCTCTTCCTCTCTCTTCCACCTACATCTACAGACACCACACCAAGCGACTGAAGCGCTGATCAAAGGGGAGAGCCTGGCTGAAGAGCAACCAGCCAGCCTGTGGTGAGAAGCATCTAAGTTTGTAAGGACATTACAATCAAGATCAGCTTAGAATACGTTTTGCTTTTATTTCATTTGACCAAATCTGACTTATGTTTTGACTTATAATCACTTAAAATCTATCTTTATAGTTAATAAATCTGTTTGTTTATTCTACCTGGAGCAGTGCATTTGGTTTGAAGCATGTCAGAGACTCCCTTTGGAATAACAAGCTGGTACATATTAATTTCATTGTTAAATTGACGAACTCATATAAGCTTGCAGCATCCAGCGGGCATAACTGGACACTGCAAAACAGAGGTTCCTAGGGTTGTGTATGGGATATTGGCTAGTGTCATTCAGTTGAAAATCCAAGGAGCAGCTTACATGTTAGAGGCTGTGCATGAACAGCCCAGGAGTGGGGCTTCTCACAGCAGAGCAGGGTAAGGCTGGCTCCCAGAGTCAAGGATTAGAGTGACCTAGCAGATCACCGGTCCAGATAACACCAGAGGGGAACGTCACACCCTCCTTCTAAAATATTTTGCCACTTTTTCATACATCCTTAAAATCAGAACCACTGGCAAGATAAAAGATAATTATTAAGTTTCACTTCTAACCTTTTTTTTGGCAGTAACTTGACGGTGATAATAGATCCTATTAGTGTGGTCTCCGGGGACTGTACTACTCCAAAGAGTAATTCCTATAATGCTATATGCGACAAACATCACTATTAAAGGCAGCAGGTAAATCAAGGCAATCACTATGATTTGATACCTGAAAAAGAAAAACAGATACATCTTCACATTTAATGTGTGTCTCAAAGAGCTTTTGTCCAAGTGTCAAATACTTGCCGTGGATGTGTCTGCATGGTTTCCATTAATGTCAATGGGAGCTGTGCACCTGCATCTGAGAACAGAATTTCACCTTAAAGCCTCAATGCAGATGGAAGGAACTTCCACAAACTGTAAAAATGCATTTCTTTCATGTTCCAGTGATCTTTCCTTGAACTGAAGTCTTGGCTCTTTTTAAGGACAACATTATTTATCTTTTTAACAGTGACTTAGATTTCATGTCATCTTGTTCAGGGTTCACTGCCTTACTTGGGTCATGACAGAGGGATTTATAGCATTTGTGGCTATAAAAAAGTTAGCCACAAATTATGGAAGATATAAAATCAAAATGCTATAAAATCATAAAGTACCTTCCAGTACACAAGGACACTGGGCTGAATTCTGAGGTTCTTAATCCTACAAACTCCTGTTGAAGTCAATGGGAATTTTGTTGGATTAAGTACTTCAAATTTCAATGTATTGGAAGCAAGTGTGGCTGGATTTTTAAGAAAGATAACCAGGAATATTTCTTTGTAAAGTTTTGTTAAGTGAATATATTATTATATATATTGTTTTTTGATTTACAAACACAAAAATAAATACTTAAACCAACTGTCAAAGCAGGCTACCCAGCTGTCGCTACTACCCAAACCAATAGCATCTGCTTCGATTGTATATGAGAACACTATCTAATGTTATCCAACAAGCTTCATCTCATGTAAGGAAAATATAAATGTTATGCTTGGTATGATTATTTTAAGCAACCACCATTTATGGGGAGGGAACAACTGATTTACTCAGTTACAGCAGATGTCATTTTCAGATAAACTCTGTAAAAGGAGGATTATGCGTGAAGCCTTTGGCACACGCTTCTGGCATTAACCACAAAAGGCTACGTATGTGTGTCTTCTCAGAATGATGACATTATGTACTTATTTGCTACATCAAAGTAGATTACATGTTTAGCTAATTATATGGTCCTCAGATTATAAAAATACTTGGGTTCTTCCTGCCTGAAGTAGGGGGTGCAGGGGATTCACTGGAACCAAGATTTATTGTCTATTTAGCAGACTTTACATTCAGTTTTCTCTTCTCACATTCACACAATATAACCCCCATTTCCATCCCCTTGATTGTCTCCCTCTGCAACATCAGCTGGGTTACAGCACAAATTCTCTGATCAAGGAGATGAATAACCTTCTCCTAGGTTGCAATGCTGTTTTATTTCTGGCTAACAAGGGGTGCTTAAGGTTACAGTTGTCCTCCCCTTCGCCTCATGGAGTCAGAAGGATATTACTTCCTCATTGTTTATAGCTCTTGTAACCAAGGGTACTGAAATTAGAAAAATGTTCAGTAAACTTTCAAGTGATGCTGCATAGATTTCTCATTTCTATTTTATACAATTGAGGAGTTCTTACATGAGCTGATGCTTCCGTCCAACATCATCTGGCCAGGCAACAATACATTTAGTCATTCCATTATCAATCATGATCTCAGCATAAAAGCACTGTGGGAAGGCGAGTCCAAAAGCCACCAACCATATTATTCCTATAATTACTTTGGTGCTCACAGCAGAAAGTTTGGGCTTAAAGGGATAAATTATAGCCATGTACCTAGGAGAAAAATGGGGTAACATCATTTTTATTGTTTTACCAATAAACTAGTCAAAAATTATGAGGGCAAAAACATCCCAAATCATTTATCAATAAATAACCAAAACTACATATTTCAATTGGTGCAGGGTTTTTTTGTTTGTTAGTTTTGCTTTGGTTTAGTATCTTCCACTGGAAGGAAAAATTAAAACATTTTATAACAAGTCACTGCTAGTTTATCCCAAGGGAATGCACTATTGTGTGTGAAACTTCTTATACCTTGTATCAACAGGGTCTTAGTTAGTATAATAACATTCATAGAGAGAGAGCAATCCTTTTGTGTAAGAGTTCATGCATAATAGGTTTGCAGTGATCCTTCTTCCTTCTAATCTTAATTACTGCTTCCTCGCTGTATGTTATAATTTACTAATTTGGAAAGCTTGAATGAACTAAGATAAAAAACTTTCTGCAAAGACTAACACAAACTATTGTACTTGAATGAACACAGTCCACCTTAAATAACGAAGACAGCTGAATGTGCTGCTGTTGTGGAACTGATGTTAGGCCCAGCTGAATAATTGCAAAGCCAGCTCAGTCCACAAGAATGATTTGCTACATCGTTGCAGCTGTCTCTCACTGAAGCTAGAAAAAAGTACTGAAACTGTGATATGTATTCGGTCTGAATCTTGGTAGCATGAATTGCATTAACATTTTCAGTAGCAGATGTGTATATATATTATTCCTATTAAAGCTTTGAGTTACATACTGCTTTGTTGCATGGAATCTATTTCCCGCTATCAGGGGAGGATTAAATTAAAGCAGGGTCTCCACCAAAGCCTCCTATTTTATTCTCAACCGCAGATCGTGGTCTTGCAAGTCATTTGCCATGGATCTGAATTGTTGATTTTAGCATTGGAAACTCCTTGTGTCACCCTCCTCCTCTTTCTGTAACCACTCTAGCACTTGTGTTAGCAGTTTAAGTGGTATAGTGTTGATCCTTTTCTCCCACACCTGTTCAGAACAATCATGTCCGGTATCTAGCTGACTGTAAAATTACTTGGAAGAGCAATGCCTTGTTTTTAACTTCTCTGTAAAAAATGCAGTTGTATCCTAGAGACTATATAATCAATTATTCATATCTGGCTTATTCTTTATCATGGTTGTTTCAAAGTCCAGCCAGAGTGGAAAACGCCAATTACTTCCTTGTTTTCATAGCAAAGGAAGACTGTAGCTATTGAAGAGAATTCTGTCCAGGTCTTCATATAATATAGACATGATAAAGTATACATGAACACAAGCACCATAAGTATTGCATATCTGTAGAGCCTTATTTAGCGAGAAGTAATGTACAATTCCTGTGATACTTTTTCTTTAATCTACAGTATATTAAGTTATACTTTGCTAGAACCTAGCCAGGAAAGAGTAAAACAGTAAACAATCCCCTAAGTGTTTGCTTACAGAAGTTTATGAATCTATCTGTGTTCTATTCCATTTCTCATGATGAAAAGCAACTCTGAAATATAACTGTCAATTAATGCACTGACTGAGCTGTCAATGAGGAATTGAAATTGAACCAACTGTTGGAGCTAAGGAAGGTATTACAGCAATGCAGAGCAGATTAGTGAGACGATGGTTTTAGATAAGCACCAACAAGTTTGGACACTCATTCAAATCCAGAGATTTCTTCTCCCTCCCTCCTTGCTATGTCCCTGAGCTCCCCTTCTCTTTCTCTTCCCCCACTCCCTACAGGCTTCCATCATGCCCCACTCGATGTGACTTCCTCCCTACTCAGACAAAACAACTGGATCAATTGCACAAACTGTAGTATGAACATTATGTGCTTATGAACTTTTCCAAGGGAGCCTGGAGGGCCTTGTTATCTGGAATTTGAATCTCCAGCTACTCATACACCTCTGTCTGGAGGCCTACGTGTAGCTTGTCTGCATTAGTGATACTGTGCAGGTTCTACAGGTATTATAATATACAGTGCAGCTGGAAATATTAGCAGATCCTTTGGCTGGCAAGAAAGAAACAGCTCAATGCTAATCATTGTGACAAAGGCAAAATGACTGGAATCTTCCCCCATAGTAATGACTAACAGTATGGTAAGTGACTTTTAGACATGCCACTTTTAGCTTGCTACTTTAGGATGAACTGTTTTAAATTAGTGTGTTTCATCGAGGTGAGACAACTGAGCTTGAGCAGACATTAACATCTATAACAATAAACGGAAACAGAATCTTTCAGTTTCCAGGCGACAGTGTCAGGATCTATTTAAGGTCAAGTAAAGGATAGCTAAACATGGTTAGGCAGAGCTGCCAAGTTTTGTTTTTGAACCTTACCGTATGACTAAAAAGGTTTTTAGCTTTATAAATATTTTTACCAAGAATCCCTAAGGAGTAAAAGTAGATACAGATGAGAATGGGCTAAGGTGGAATGGATTTTTTTAAATGTTCTTTGACAAGTTCTAAGAATGTACATAAGAGTTATCAAAAATCTTTGATTTAAAGCCAGAAAAGCAACCTGTATCTGAATTCTAAAATCAAAATACTGTTCCCTCTTAAATCATATTTACTTCTATTTGTACTAACTACGGGCTAATTATCAACAGCACCATTCTGTGTTAAAATTTGGTAACTCTTAATCAGGACATGTTTCTATTTTCAAGTACAATTTTCAGCATACATTGCATGTGTAATGTTCTGCAAGGGCATAATGACTTATTTTGCAGGATATTATGCAAGCAAATCTGTTTATCCTGAACTTGATTTTTCTATCACGAGGTTGGCAGGGACTGAGTGTGTCACAACAGTTGCTCTCACTTCTGAACAGGACTGCTAACAGCAGAAGCTGCTATAAAAGCAGCTCCTGGTGATTAATTAAATAATGCCTTTGGAAGGGTTCCAGAGGGAAGCATGTCTTACCCTTGCAGATAAACAATGTTTCTGACAGAGACAGTTGGCAGGAAACTTATATGTTGCCCTTCTTTGATAGGCGGAAAAATTCTGTCAGACACCGCAGTTCCATTGAGAAGAATCAGTGAAACCCAGATATTTCCTGAACTGTGGACTCTGAGTCACTGCCGTGAGATGACTTGGGGAAGATCGGAGACTCAGAGAAGGTAGGAGGGGAAAGATTAAAGGTGTTTCTAGTGCCTGGTGGAGAATGGAGGAGGTTGGGGAGAAGATTGATCAAAAAAGGATCAAGGAGAAGATCAAATAGGTCTGGAGAAGGCCTGGAAGGAACTGGAGAGTTTGGGAGTCCGTTTAGCCCGCTTTCACTCCTTTTCCTTTCTTACAGACAATGAAAAATAACTTCAATTGAATTTAGACTACTTCCTAGTAAAGAAAAATGTTAACTCATTTAGCATGTGGACCATGAATGTACCCAAACCTTGCAAGTTGCTCCTGTTGTGAAATAAATTTTGCAAATCTAATGGAGCATTTTGAAAATATTAAATTGCCTCTTACTTATCAGAGACATTCAAAATCACAATGAATATAATCTAAGGTTTGTTCTTGAATAATCCTAAATCCTAAATAAATCCTAACAATTTGTGGATGCTAAGTCTTGTATCTGAAGTACATTTCTTTGCCTTTTCTTTGTAGTTGCATCTTGATTCAGAAATAGCATTGTGGATTATGACATTTTCAGTAAGAGATCATATAAATTCCACCTCCAAACAAATGATGGGTCTTTCGGGGTGAAAAAAGTATTTATATTTACATGAAGATTTAGGAACCTCCTGTGATATTTAACATTTAAAACAAAGCAAAACTCAGAAATACTGTACAAGCCACTTTCATTCATTACATTAACCCAGGTTTGAGTCAGATCAGTGACCTCGAGGTGAAAGGGTCTATATCCCATTACCAATCTCCTAAACCATCCAATCCCTCAGTAAATATGTAGATATTAATCCTTTTTGTTAATAAACCACTGAAGTGGCCAGTTGTGAAACTGTTCCATAATCAAAGTCTTGCAATAAAATAATCTTCCTTTATCTTTAATTTTTTTATTTACCTTTCCATTGCATCTCTTACCTGTCAGCAGCAATCGCAGTCATAGAATAAATACTCACAAACATTGCAGTTATAGGAAAAAAGTTCTGAAACCTGCAGAATTCCTTGCCAAAATACCAGACGTTGTGGCTGGCATAAATAAAATTGAAAAGTGTATTGAAAGCAGCTATAAGTAGATCAGAAAGAGCCAAATTAACAATAAAATAATTGGTAACAGTCCTCATTCTTTTGTGTGCTACAATAATCCAGATGACAGTCACATTGCCAATAATTGATGCAGTAACTACGAAAGAATAAGTGATAGCCCAAAGGGCTATTTGCCATCCAGGCTGGGTAAACGTTGTTGCAGTCCAATTGCCATCATCCTCAGGAGAGTCAGCCAGCGAAATATTGTTAAAGTTTAAAAAGGAAGCTGTGCTCATTTCTTTATTCAACTAAATGTAGAAAACCTGTTTAGCATTTGATGATTTCTTACAATAGACATTGGTGTTCTGAATTCCTTATTTAGGTAATAATTAGAAGTAATTAACAAAATGTATCAGAATTCAAAACACAACATCCTTTTGCCCTGTTTTACAAGTAATATAATATAGTTCCAAGAGGAAATGTTATATATGAAATACCTCCTATCCAGCCCTTTAATTTATGACATATTTGAAAAGATATATAAAAAAAAAAGTCCATGGTGATTTGAGATCCTTTTGTATTTTTTAACAATTCCAGACCTGTGGTTGAGAATCTCTTTCTTTAGATTTTCAGAGGTAAAAAAAAAAAGTAAAGTGTCAAATCATAAAAAGTTCTAATCCAAATGGAAATCCTTCTGGTTCTGAAAAGTGAATCCTTGATATTAGAGAATGATAGAAATACAAAGACTCTGGTAGGAGTGATGGTATTTTGTTGTCATCTCTCTGTGTTATAAATTTTCTACAGGGGCTAAAGGGATTTTTGAGAGGAGGTGGAGTCTACTGCATCCAAGAGCTAAACAAACAATTTGACATCAAATGAAATTTCATGAGGTGGTGCTTAAACTTTTCTGTGTGGGTTCTTCAAATAAACTCTGAGATTAGTCTATTCCTGTCAAGTTTTATAACCCTAGATGTAGATGGTAGCATTTTACTAATCCTGCATTCCTTTTGCTTCCAAAACTCTCATTGACGTCAGTGGGCATTTCAGTGTTCAAGGAGTGCAGAAATGGGCCAGTGGAATACTACAGATGTAAATGGAAGTGAACAATACCAAAGTAAAAATCTACAGAAGACATTAGAATAGTTTTGTAGCAAAAAAGTTGGAAGTTATGGGAAGTTAATTCAATACAATTAGCCAAGGGGAGCAATAATTTGAGAAAGGTATTATTGGTCTCTGATCCAGAGACGGGGATGTGAGAGACCTGGGTTCAGTTCTCTACTCCACCAGGGACATCATGTGTGACTGAGCCTCTCTGTGCCTCAGCTCCCCATCTGTAAAATAGGAGTCCCAGAATGAACCCAGACACTGCTGGGATAAAACCCTGTCCATTATTGCCTAATATGGATTGATCTTGATCTTAATGTGCAGTACTTTATATTTTTTAAACGATTTATACTTTACATTACTGAGACCTGGTCTACACCTAAAACCCAGGTTGACTTAGCTACATCACTCAGGGCTGTGAAAAATGTCTCACACTGTGTGATGTAGTTGGATCGACTAACTCCCACTGTAGATGCTGCTAGAGTAATGGAAGAAATCTTCTGTTGACCTAGCTATCCCCTCTTGCAGGGGTGCATTTACTACAAGAATGGAAAAACACATTGTCACTGTAGTGTCTACGCTACACTAGTAGTGTAGTGTCTACACTACAGTGGTTGTGCCGCTGTAGCGCTAGTAGTGTAGACCTACCCTGAGACAATATGCTTGTTGTGTTTTATAGGTCCTGCCTCAAAAAAACTTCAATCTTAAGGCACAGCATGTGTAGGATGGGATTGTAAAGAGGGCTCAGCATTGGCCTAACTTTGCTCCCCTTGATGTAAATAGGCCTTCAGGTAGAAATTGTCCGTCTGTCCCTCCACAGCATACACTTTCCTTGGATAATCATTTACGGTGGGGAAATGCAAAGAAAAACTCTCCATTTGAGTTCCACATTGTCCAAGCAATAATAGTTTGTGAGGTTCCATACATGCCCCTTTCAGGCTCCTCTGCAATGGAGCAGTTGGTATTATTTCATCTTTTTTACCAGCAGAGCCAACCATATAGAATCAAATGATCTCTCTCTTACTGCATTAAGATGTGAAGAAAACCTCCATTTAACTCATTGCATGATCACAGCAAATTTTTAAAGCAGGTGTTCTGTGAGACAGTCTGAAGGAAAAGTATAATTATGTATAAATAAATGCATACAGAACTATGCATACCAGACCTTGTGCTGTTACGGTAGAACCTCAGAGTTATGAACACCTCGGGAATGGAGGCTATTCATAACTCTGAAATGTTTGTAACACTGAACAAAACGTCATGGTTGTTCTTTCAAAAGTTGACAACTGAACATTGACTTAATACAGCTTTGAAACTTTACTATGCAGAAGAAAAATGCTGCTTTCCCTTTATTTTTTTAATCTTTTACGTTTAACACAGTACTGTACTGTATATCTTTGTTTGTTTTTTGTCGTCTCTGCTGCTGCCTGATTGTGTACTTCCAGTTCCAAATGAGGTGTGTGGTTGACTGGTCAGTTTGTAACTCTGGTGTTCATAACTCTGAGGTTCTACTGTATCTGTTATACTCCCAAGAAAATATCACTCTCTCTTCATATTGAAATCTACCCTAATTCACTCCTTCCATTTCCTTCTCTAGGAACACATATACAACAATACATTTTTAGATGTCTTATCATACAGTTTTACACACCCTTCCCAGGCTTTTCAAAAACCTGTTCCACTCAAACCTCACCAAACAACTTACAAACCCACAACTCTCTGCATTCCATACAGCATAACTTTTATCTATTCTGCAAGATAGTTTCAACTGTTAATAGTAGATCTCAAGGTTTTTCATGGCCTGATTGTAGTCTCATTAAATTCCAAAGATGATCTGAGCAAGATTCTCTCCTGATTTAAAAAAAAAAAAAAGAAAACAGAAAAGTGCTGTGTTAATTGTACCTACAGATTGCAGAATACAATAAAAGATTAGAAGAGACAGTGCAATTTCAAGATGAAATATAGTCAGGGAGCTGATCCCTGGCATGCAGACAAGGAATCATGCCAAGGGCAAGTGGTGGTGAGGTGCCTCTCAGCCCTGGGTATCCCTGGAAAGCATCACACACAAACACACATGCGCACACATCCCCCTGCTAGCAAAAATACTCTGCCTGTTCTCAGGAACTACCAGTAGTACAGTGGCTCTTCTACTGTCTTCCCCCCCAGCACAGCTCTGACTCAGACAGCCACAATCAAACTCTATTTTGCCACACCCAAGGTGGATTTCGGTTGATAGGAGGTTAATGTTGCTTGGGTCCTCCTTTTGTAGCTGTTACGTGTACAAAGTCCTCACTGAAGTCAACAAGAGTTCAATGTGTGTAACAGCTATAGGAACGGGCTCTACTTCCTGTAATCTCTTGTATTATTTTTCCAGAATAGCAAACATGTAAGACACATGCTTCACTGCTCAACCACTAATCTTTTTACAAGCCTGCAGTTCTTTTTCTTGAGATGATAACCTCTAGAATTGTTACTTATTTAATACTGTTCAAGATTTAAACATTCTTGCAATGAAAATAAATACATACTACTACTACTACCCAGCTGTTATGGCTCTTTTCATTAGTAGATCACAAAGTGCTTTACAAAGGAAGTAGTATCATTATCCTCATTTTACAGTAAATTTTCAGTTCTTCTGAGAGGGACCTTCTTTGTGTTATAAATAATATACTAACCAGGTGGTTTGGGCTTCTGTGAAGAATTTAGAGGCATGTTTTAAATTAATTACTACAGTTTTCAGTACACAAGCCATGAGAACATTTGGCCCATTAAAAAAACAAACAAAAAAAACCCAATCTATGTAACTGGCAGGACTCTGGTATGATAACATAGGCACTATACAAATAGAAAATGAATGGGAAGGTGGGAGTGTACTAATGAGAGTAAAGATATGAGGTGGCTAATATAATATGCTGAAGTGTTGACACAAGGATGGTTGTGCTCAGATTAAAAAGCTTTGTAATGGAGCATTATGTGGGTGGAAGAAGTCTTTTATCATGTTTGTGGAGCTTAATGAGAGAGACTGACACCCTGGTCACTTTAGAATCTCAAGTAATCCATATGGATGACTATATCATCTACAATCTACACAAACACTGCCCAGGCAGTGCTGCAGTTAAGCAATTGGCACACTCCAACACCTGAGTTCTCTGAGTGTCTCCCTAAAGTGCCCAGCCCCTGTTGCACTAGATACTCAGAATTTCCAGATCCTCTGTTCCCAAAGGAACAGTACACCACAGTTTACCAGTTACACCAAAGGACAGAGCTCCGCTTAACACACAGCACTTAGATTTGTTTATAGCAAAAACAAGAATAAGTTTATTGAACAAAGTTCAGAGATACTAGTGATAGCAAGTAGAAATACTGGAAACAAATGGTTACATATAAAACAAAATCATAACATGCACTCTAGAATCTAAACTTATCTAACAAGATGCCCTTTTGTCTAATAAAATACTGCTTACACAAAGGCCATCTCATAATGTTTTCAACAAGATGGCTGAGACCATCCTTTCATAAAACCAAGCCCACTGGCAGCTTGTCTCCCCAGAAGAAGGAAGCCAAGGCATTGCTCTGCACCCCCCTAGCTATATTAGACCAGTTTTTTGTTCTTCACCTATAAACTGTCCTCCTCCCGTCCTGGCTGGTCACCTCTTTCCTCTTCCTGTTAATTTATTCTCATGGAGTCCCACAATCTCTTTATTTGCATTTGACTCAGTATGCAAATAGACTTCCACTCTAAGATACATACTATACACATAATATATAAGTGTCTCCTTCCTCCTGTCTGGTGGAACCTCTGGGTGACCTGCCTTTAACTTCAAGGATTTAAGAACATAATTTCCTATATATATAATCTCCTTACATATTATCTGCATGTACATTTTGCAAAGATTACAATGACCAGTGCAACACAGACTTACAATAAAGACCTTACATGAGACTCTTTGGTGAGCAAGTATGTAAATAGCAGACGCAGAGGAGCCCTGTAACTCTTATGCACCACTGTGCCCTCCACCACAGTGTTCTAATAGGCTGCTCCTACAACTTTTTGAGGAGTACTGTGTGCTCCTCCCCTTGAGTCCATCAGCTATTGTAGAAAAAGTTGGGGCCATGCCCATACCTCTTTTGGAGCATCTGGCAATACTAACACTGCCCCTTATTCTTGATCTGTGCCAGCACAAGGGACAGGGTCATGAGGACCCCTGATGACCTCTTCCACACTTGTTCACTAGCAAAGGACCAGCTGCAACTTGACCATAATATTTCAGGAGCTCTCTCAACATCCAGGAGCCATTTCATAAATGGTAAGGGCATGCAAGCTTTATCTCAGATGGCAAAGTGATCAGAAAAGCTCATTGATCATTTCCTTATGCTGGATGCCCTTACAGATTGTGCCATGCAGAATATGTGCTAGCAATGACCTCAAGCCATGGAGGGAAGGCAACCCCTCCCTCCACCAAAATCTCATGGTGATATTACTAGACTTTTCAACCTCTTTTAACACCGCCAATCCCTGTGCTATATGGCAGGGATGGATGAAGTTAAACTGATTCTGTTTATTCCTTTTTGACAAATCCCAAAGGCTTTGACTGGAAGCTGCTTCTTCACTTTGAACGTTCTTACATGTGGAGTCCCACAAGGCTTGAATGTACGTAGGTTTGGCAGAATTCATTTATTATTTTTTTTATAATTTTGACAGTTAATTTGATGATGATTTTAAAGCATTTTTTAAATTTTTATCAATTTAAATTTTCACTGTGAAAAATTATGGGTTTTAAGCATTTTTTATTATCAATTTAAATTTTGACAGGTGTGGGAAATAATGGAAAGAGGTCAGACTAATTATTTAATTACAGTATATACTGAGATTCAGAAAGTTAAAGCTTTATAACTATTAAAGTAAATAGTCATAATATGTCAAAATATGCAACGTTAATAGCCTTAAATCAAACGCTAAGTTTTCAAGCAGCATTTTTCTTACTTTGCTTAGCTGTAAATGTTGATGATCATCAATGGAAATATTTTTGATCAGTTTGTGTGTGTACAGTGAAATTGACATTTACCGATTAAAAATCTAATCCTTCCAAGCCTAAACATAGCTTTTTGGCTATTCACATCCAAGACAGACTAGCAGGGGAAACTATCAGATCATGAGCTCAAATGCCAATAGGCTATGAATGGTGTCCAGCCATCAGGGCCGGTGCAAGGAAGTTTCATGCCCTAGGTGAAACCTCCACCTCGTGCCCCCGCCCCAGACCTGCGGCAGCTCCCCGTCCCCCCCCCCCCCCAGGCGCCCCCCCCCCGCCGCCCCCCCCCCCCCCGGGGAGCAGTGTGGCAGCTCCCCACCCCAGCTCACCTCTGCTCCGCCGCTACCCCCGCTCTAATTCTCCTCCCCTCCCAGGCTTGTGGAGCCAAACAGCTGATTGACGCCACAAGCCTGGGAGGCAGGAGAAGTGGAGCAGCGACAGCGTGCTTGGGGAGGGGGCGTAGCAGAGGTGAGCTGGGGTGGGGAGCCCTGCGGCAGCTCCTCCCCCCGTCCTGAGGTACCCCCACGGCAGCTCCCCACCCCCCCGGCCCGGGGAGCCATGCGGCAGCTCCCCACCCCAGCTCACCTCTGCTCCGCCTCCTCCACGAGAACGCCGCCCCCGCGCTAATTCTCCTCCCCTCCCAGGCTTGTGGAGCCAAACAGCTGATTGGCGCTGCAAGTCTGGGAGGCGGGAGAAGTGGAGTGGCGACTGCGCGCTGGGGGAGGGGGCATAGGAACGCTGTAAAAAAAAATTGGGGGCACCGCTTTTTGGCACCCCCAAATCTTGGCGCCCTAGGCAACCGCCTAGTTTGCCTTAATGGTTGCACCGGCCCTGCCAGCCATATATATCTTTCTCATCAGGAGCACACAATATCATGACACAATTGCCCCAATATCTGTAATAGACAATAAACTGGAAAGTAGCTGGCTCATTCTTAACCTGGATACGATTGAGACAATTTAAATGAGGAGAAAGCACTTCAAAATTGTGACACTGGCAGACCAGGTGCCAGCTCATGCCAAGGTCCCCAAGTCTCAGCTGGACACTAACAGACACATAGTTGGAGTTTGTCTGGCTAACTTGTGGGTTAATATTGATAAAATAGGTATTTGAATTACAAGAAAGTGTTTATTGTTGAGACTCTGAATGCTTGTGAATTGCATGCATTGATCTTACTTGTAACTTCTGTGTTCCATATTGTAATGTAATATTTGAGTGATTGTATTGTGAGCCTCTGCGACTGTATGAATTGCCGCACAGGAGAGGGAGATTAATTAGTGTGAAGAGCTGCTCTTCTACAGAAATTGTTACACACACACACACCTGCCCTGAAAGAGGAGACCTATCAATACCAGGCTATGGCTGGATCTTTCAACTGGAAACTCCCTGCATCTGGATTGAGAAACCATCAACAAAAGAATTAAGATTCTTATTATTGGTCTGCTCTCCTCCCTCTGAAGATGAGTCATGCAAGTGGACTCCTACAGTCAGCTGAGAGCACATGAATGGCAGGAGGGGGATAAAAACCTGAAACCAAAGGAACTAAGGATCTCTGTGCTGCTTGGACTCGGGGTGGGGGGAGGCAAGGTGTTTCTAGGCATAAGCAAGAGGTCCCCAGCTGCTTTAATAGAGCTGTCTGATTAAAGAAGTTATATTACCTTTTGAAGCCTATGGCCTTGTCTACACTGGCAAGTTTCTGTGCAGTAAAGCAGCTTTCTGCACTGTAACTCCCGAGGTGTACACACTGCCAAGCTACTTAGTGCAGAGAAACTGCGCAGTTGCAACGCTTTAAAAAAACCACCCCAATGAGAGGTGTACAGCTTTCTGCGTAGGGGCTACAGCACTGCAGTGCCAATGTAGACACCATGGTCCATTACAGTGCTGCGATTGGCCTCCAGGAGGTGTCCCACAATGCCAGTTCTTGCCTTTCTGGTCATTGGTTTGAACTCTACTGCCCTGCCCTCAGGTGACCAACTGTCATCCCAACCCCATAAATTCCTTTAGAATTTTGAAAGTCCCCTTCCTGTTTGCTCAGTAATGCATGCAGTGGTGTCAGCGCATCTTTCCAGGTGGCCATGCCTGCTCCATGCACCAGGCAAGTCCCTGCTTGAAGCAATGCTGAGCTGCTGGACCTCATCAGCATTTGGAGAGAGGAGGCTGTCCAGTCCCAGCTGCGCTCCAGCCGTAGGAATTATGATACCTATGGACAGATTTAACGATGTATGACAGAAAGGGGCCATGACGGGGACACACTGCAGTGCAGGGTCAAAGTGAAGGCGCTGCGGAATGCCTACCACAAGGCACGGGAGGCAAACCGCCGCTCTGGTGCTGCGCCCGCCGGTTCTACAAAGAGCTGGATGCAATACTCGGCGGCGACCCCACCTCCACTGCAAAGACCGCTGTGGATATTTCGGTGGCTCATATGCCAGTCGAGAGTGGACCGAGCCAGGAAGAGGAAATCTTGGATGAGGATGTGGAGGGGGAGGGGAACCCAGAGGCAGAGGATGACTCAAAGGTCAGAGATGCATGCAGCAGGAGCTCTTTTCTACCCCAGAGGAGGTTAGCCAGTCACAGCTGTCGGATGTTGGCGAAGCGCAAAAAGGAGAGAAGGCCTCTGGTAAGTGGATTTGATTTTGGGAATCGCTGAAGCGAGTTGTTGGGGGAAGGAGGGTTGCAGGAAGCAGGCTTGTCTCCCACTGCATGCCTAGTCTGAGCAGTGGAACAAGCTGTTGATTGACTCCCTCACTTCATGGGAATCTCCCTCAGAGATCTCCAGGAAACTGCCCAGTATCTCCAGGAGAATCTGCTGCTGCAGGTTCTTTGGCAGAGCTGCTTTGTTTCTTGCCCCATTAACGGTAACTTTCCTGCTCCACTGTGCTGTCACGGGGGCGGGGACCATTGCTGCACAAGGTCGAGCCGCATAGGGGCCAGGGCGGAAGCCGCAGTCTCGGAGAAGACCCTCCCTTGATTCACTGATCACCCTCAGCAGCGAGATATCTTCCATAATGATCACATCCTGTGGAAAGTGTGGGGACAGGAATGATTATTAGGCTGCCCCTACAGTGCTGGCTCTCCCCAACAGCCACGTGCCCAGTGTACAGCAGGGTCTGGGAAGAGTGATTTTCCCTGCCCCTGCGGCTACTCACCATTTTAGGGGTCTTGTGGCCAGGGCCGGCTCCAGGCACCAGCTTGGCAAGCAGGTTCTTGGGGCGGCCAGTCCAGAGAGGGGCGGCACGTCCAGCTATTCGGCGGCAATTTGGCGGAGGGTCTCTCACTCCCCTAACTCCCGCTTGGAGCGAAGGATCTCCCGCTGAATTGCCGCCGCAGATCGCGATCGCGGCTTTTTTTGGGGGGGGGGGGCTGCTTGGGGCAGCAAAAACCCTGGAGCCAGCCCTGCTTGTGGCTCATGTGTGCTTGTCTGGGGTCTGCCAGTTAGTGACAGGTGTGTGAGTACTGGCTGTGTTTTAAATCACTGAATCACTGTTCTCTGTGTTGCAAACAATACTGCTTCTGAAAAAAGGTTGTGTTTAAACTTCACAGAGATGACCTTGGGAGCCCTGCCTCCCTCTTTATCAGCGGCTGAATGGCTGCGCAGAATTAGAAAGCGGCCAGGAAGAACTAAGGAGGACTTTCTGCGTTATGTTATGTTATGATGCATTCCGCCGCCAAGAAACAGGAATTGAAGAAGTGGCAGGACAATGAGAAGAGGGACTGAAAGGAGAACGCGGCACACCAGAATGAAGCCACGGAGCGTCTCTTAAAGGTTATGGAGTGCCAAGCAGACATGCTCTAGGTGATACTAGCTCTGCAAACCGAGCAGCTCCACACCCGCCCTCCCCTGCAGCTGCTGTTGCAAAACTCTTTCCCCTGCCCCCCCCCCCCCCCCCCACCACCAACACACTCTTATCAACCTCCTGGCTCCAGTCTATACCTGCGGCATTCCACTTCTCCCCCTCACAGTCCAGCACTGTGGACTCCCACTACACTCAACACCCATCCCTCTGAAGTTTGGCCCTGGTGAAGTACAGCACCTGCTGCATTGTACTCCAAAGGAGAAGGTTGGATATGATCCCTGGACATACACAAATCTTTAGCCATCCCGGGACCTCACCTCCTCCTGGGACATTCCCTTCCCCCATCCCCCTCACTGCTGATGGTTTTTTGTTTGTTTGACTCTCTCCTCCGGTTGTTGTTTTTTAATAAAAGAATTGTGTGGGTTTGAAAGCAATCTTTATTCTACTAATTGAAAGCAAACAGAGCCCTGCAAAGCAACAGACAATTATGTTAAACCTTCATATTGCATCGTCTGCACCAATCACAATCACCTCCTAGCATTACAAGGACTGCACTCCCAAGCATAGCAACAAATATTAGTGGCTTTCAGCGTCAAATGGCTGCCTCAAGACATCCCTGATCCTTATGGCCCTGCACTGTGCCCCTCTAATAGCCCTGGTCTCTGGCTGTTCAAACTCAGCCTCCAGGCGCTGAGCCTCTGTGGTCCAGCCCTGAGTGAAGCTTTCACCCTTCCCTTCACAAATATTATGGAGCGTACAGCACGTGGCTATAAGCATAGGAATATTGTCATTGGCCAGGTCCAGCTTCCCATAGAGGCAATGCCATAGGGCCTTTAAATGGCCAAAAGCACACTCAACAATCATTCTTCACTTGCACAGCCTGTTGTTGAACTGCTCCTTGCTGCTATCAAGTTGCCCCATGTATGGCTTCATAAGTGACGGCATTAAGGGGTAGGCGGTGTCTCCCAGGATCACAATGGGCATTATAACTTCCCCTCAGTGATCTTCTGTTCCGGGAAGAAAGTCCCTGCTTGTAGCTTCCTGAACAGGCCAGTGTTCCGAAAAATGCATGTGTCATGCACCTTTCTGGATCAGCCTATATTAATGTCTGTGAAATGCCCACAGTGATCCAAAAGTGCCTGGAGAACCATAGAGAAATACCCCTTCCGATTAATGTACTCGGTGGCTAGGTGGTCTGGTGCTAGAATTGGAATGTGCATGCCCCTCCGCAGTTAGGGACGCCCATTTGTGCAAAGCCATCCACAATGTCACGCATGTTGCCCAGAGTCACGGTCTTTCGGAACAGGATGCGGTTAATGGCCCTGCACACTTCCATCAACACGAGTCCAATGGTTGACTTTCCCACTCTGAACTGGTTAGCGACTGATCGGTAGCAGTCTGGAGTAGCCAGCTTCCACAGTGCAATCGCCATGCGCTTCTCCAACGGCAGGGCAGCTCTCATTCTCGTGTCCTTGTGCCGCAGGGCTGGGGCGAGCTCAACACACAGTCCCATGAATGTGGCTTTCCTCATCCAAACGTTCTGCAGCCGCTAGTCATCCCAGATGTGCATCACTATGTGATCCCACCACTCAGTGCTTGTTTCCCGAGCCCAAAAGCAGCGTTCCACTGTGGTCAACACCTCCGTGAATGCCACAAGCAACCTCGTGTCACAGCTACTATGTGTGGCGAGATCAATGTCACACTCCTCTTGCCTTTGTAGTTTAAGGAATAATTCCACTGCCACTCGTGAAGTGTTGGTCAGAGCGAGCAGCATACTGGTCAACAGTTCAAGATCCATTCTTGCAGCCCAAAGAGGCAGGGCGTGCAGTACACAAACCGTTGAAAGATGGCGCCAAATGTGGATGGACGCACAGGGATTGCTGGGATGCAAAGCAATGCATCATGGGGCATTGGGACAGGACCCAGGATGCCCTGCGACCCCCGTCCGTCTTCCCACAACTGTTAGCAGCAGACAAGGAAGAAATGCTCTGTGGGAAAGCTCTGAATACCGCTGCAAGTGCCGGAAGTGTGAGCTCGCTATTGCACAGGCAGTTGACAGTGTGAACACACAACAGCAGTTTCCCTTCAGCGCTTTCTGAGCGGCACTGTAACTGCTGGCAATGTAACTCTGACAGTGTAGACATGCCCTAAGATGGTAATGTATTTGTGGGTCTGCTTGCTTTAACCTTATAAATAACTCTTTAATTTTCTTTTCCTATTTAATAAGTTTTCATGTTATTTACTATAGGATTGGCTACCGCTGTCATCTTTGGTGTGAGACTAAAACACAGTTGACCTGTAACTGGTCCTTAGGATTATGAGTAGAATTTTCCTCCAGGGTAGATTGGCAGTGGCCCTGGAGGTTTTTCGCCTTCCTCCGCAGCATAGGGCAGGGGTCGCAAGCTGGAAGATTCTCTGCGACTTGAAGTCTTTAGATCACAATCTGGAGACTTCAACAGCAGAGTTAAGGGAAAGTGGGGGGGTCAGCTTTTGTGGCCTGCATCATGCGGGGGGTCAGACTAGATGACCATATTGGTCCCTTCTGACCTTAAAGTCTATGAGTCTATGAGTCTATGAGTAACCTGAATTGCTGTGATTCTTGGTATTCTTGTGTCACACATAGGGTTATCATACATCTGGGTTTTCCCAGACACAGCCTCTTTTCGTAGCCACCTTTCTCTGTCCAGGGCGGGGGGTGGAGGTGGGGGTATGGGAGGGATTTTAAAAATAACAGGCAAAGTCCAGGGTTTTTGCAGACCAGACAAGCTGGCCCCAATTGGACTGCTTCCTGATTGGTCCCTCCCCTACATCTGCATCTGATTGGTCCATTCCCTTGCAAGCCACAGCTGCCGGATCCTGCCCCCCCC